>NC_045166.1:24195259-24200259 GCF_900700415.2 Clupea harengus
TACTTCTCTTTTCTCTCACTCTCGCCATCTCCACCAGTCTGTTAAGACTGACTGTGTTTGCGGTTTTATCCACGTCGATTATTCTTTGAAAATATACACCATCTTTCTGTTGTCTATTATACACCTTGGCTGAGTCATTATTTTATGCCTCATTATGCCATGATGATTTTATAATTGTGATTATGATTACAACTGGATCCCTATGAATAGATATGGCTGGACATTCCAGCATCAAAATCTGTAGTGGGCCATTACATTGTTAATTCTGAGAGAGCACACCTGAAGATGATACATGTTAGAAGAATTAGGCCTTCAGGGTGGAGGAAAATTGCTTTCAATTAAAGTGTCTGCTTACTCATTAGAATGTGATGCAAATGAGTCTTCAAGATATGAACACACACTCACTCACACATAAACACGCACTCACACACACACATACACACACACTCACTCACTCACACGCACACGCACACGCACACACACACACACACACGCACACACAAACACACACAAACACACACACACACACACACACACACACACACACACACACACACACACACACACACACACACACACACACACACACACACACACACACACACACACACACACACACACACACACACACACTACGGCCCTCATGTAAATGACATGACCTGTCTCATTAGCTGTCCTGCTTGCTCTGTTTTGGGAGGGTGAGGTGGGGGTGGGGATGTAGTCATCAGCCAAGCCTCCCTAAGGTGAAAGTGTCACAGAGGGTGACTGAGGGGCCTACCTGGCAGATGGAGTTCTCTGGGTCGCAGGTGTCACTGTGCCCATTACACTGGCACTTCACGCAGCTGCCGATGCCCGCCCTGGACGCCGGGCCGCCGCTGCGCACCGACAGGCGGTAGAACCCAGCGGCACATTCCTGCATGGGCAAGGGGGGGGGGGGGGGGGCAGAGAACAGTTGCAGCGGTTACCATCTCAGCAGGCAAGGCGAGAGAGAGAGAGAGAGGGAGAGAAAGAGAAAGAGAGGGAGAGATAGAGAAAGAGAGGGAGAGACAGAGAAAGAGAGAGAGAGAAAGAGAGAGAGAGAGAAAGAGAGAGAGAAAGAGAAGGAGAGAGAGAGGGAGAGAAAGAGAGGGAGAGATAGAGGAAGAGAGGGAGAGACAGAGAAAGAGAGAGAGAGAGAAAGAGAGAGAGAAAGAGAAGGAGAGATAGAGGAAGAGATGGAGAGAGAGAGAGAGAAAGAGAGGGAGAGATAGAGGAAGAGAGGGAGAGACAGAGAAAGAGAGAGAGAGAGAAAGAGAGAGAGAAAGAGAAGGAGAGATAGAGAAAGAGAAAGAGAGGGAGAGATAGAGAAAGAGAGGGAGAGACAGAGAAAGAGAGAGAGAGAGAAAGAGAGAGAGAAAGAGAAGGAGAGATAGAGGAAGAGGTGGAGAGAGAGAGAGAGAAAGAGAGGGAGAGATAGAGGAAGAGTGGGAGAGAAAGAGAAAGAGAGGGAGAGAGATAGAGGAAGAGAGGGAGAGAGTGAAAGGGGTTAGAGAGGGAGAGATAGAGGAAGAGAGGGAGAGAGAGAAAGAGAGGGAGAGATAGAGGAAGAGAGGGAGAGAGAGAGAAAGAGAGGGAGAGATAGAGGAAGAGAGGGAGAGATAGAGGAAGAGAGGGAGAGAGAGAGAGAACAGGGGAGCACCCTCCGGGTCCTAACGAGGGGGCGCGGCACTTGCGAAAATGAATCGAGTCGATTTGCGGCGCCATCTGTTTGCCCATGAACCCACTGCACGCGGCCGTTTAATAAACAGTGTATTAACTGCGTGGCATTTTTTTTTGGGGGGGGGAATAATTGCCATCTGTCTAGGTGGTTCACAAGCAACTCTCTGTGAAGAATGGAGATAGGATGGGTGACACTCCACCCCTATTGTGTGCTCTGGTCTAACACATCCAGTGCACAACACAGATTCATTTTCAAAATGGCACGTTAACTTACACAAGGGTGAATGTCTGAACAGCCTAAATGTTCACTATTCAACAACGTGTTCTGCAAGACACTCTAATGAACGCCACGGCACATAAGTGAATGGCTCTGTATGCTGGTGTTCACTCAGGATTGCTCTGGGGCTGATTTAGGTGACAGCGTCTGTGTTTGTGGCCGATAGCATGGAACTGAACTTAATAGAACGTGAAAGGGGAGAGGAGCAGACTTTGACTGAAGCTCTCAAAAGGTGTTCAGTGTGGGGCTTGGACAGGGCAGTCGGGGGGAGACACATTGATACTGATGCATGGGCAGAGAGAGGTGACAGGTGTGGGAGATGGTGGAGGAGGAGGGGGGGGGGGTGGGGGTGGAGTGGGAGATGGTGTGGATGGTGTTACCTCACAGGACAGGCCTGAGTAGCCGAGGGGACAGTCGCACTTCTCGATCTGATGGGCGCGGGGGCTCACAGCAGACGGACGGCCATCCTCAGCCACCTCCATAGAGATCTCTGAGATCCTGGGACACAGGAGAGAGAGAGAGAAAGACAGAAAGACAGAAAAAAAGAAAGAAAAAGAGAGAGTTATGATTCACATATTTGGAAAAGCAGGTGATCACATTTTTATATACATATGCATGTAGTAGACCTAGGGCCCTAATTTCATTGACGGGCAACTGGTAACGAGTAAAGTCCACTGCGCATGAACTAAAGCTTATTTAATAACTTGGCAACATAATTTTGCTAATTTAATACCATGAGTGCAAACATGGGTGGGACAATGCAATTCTACCGTGCGCCTGATTGTTACTATGGCAATGTTGTCAGTACCAACTGAGTCACAGGAAGAGAAAAGCTGCTTCCTTGTTCAGTCACAAGCAATCAATAATCAAAACACAAACCAACCCACCAAACAACCAGTTAAAACGAATGAATATATCAGTCAGTCTATTTGTTAGGTCTGCCCTCTCCCCACCTTGGTATGATAATGTTTCTGCTAACCAGCTCTGATCTTCACGCTTCGCTTACCTGCTGTGCCTCATTACGCTCCCATGGGAGGCTTTGATGAGGACATAGTCCACGTAAAACAGCACGTCCATGAAGTCCTCACGGGTCATGGGCCTGTTGTCCGCATGCTTCCACTCATGCTAAGAGACCCCAAAAAAAACACCACATTACACCGCAGATGAAAAAGAAAATACCAGCCTCTTTGTCCGATAAACTCTCACACCACTGCCACATTACTAAAGCCACCCCAACCTACCAACCCCCCCCCTCACCCCCACCCACCCACCCACCGACCGCGACCCTGGCATTGATTGGGTCGACACGTGGTGAGCAGGCCTGGCCTCAAGAGTGCTTGGGCTTCGATGTGTCGGCACGCTCCACTGGACAACAGGAAATACAAAGGGGTTGGAGGAGGGGAGGGGCTTGTATTTACACTCACCTCTGTCATGTCGACCTCGTGGCGGGTCAGCTGGCCAATCTGGAGGCCCGGTAGGTGGCGGACCATCACCTTGTCCTTGCTGGGCCCGCCCCTGATGAGCACCTGCGGCTCGTAGGAGGTGCGGCTGGTCTCGTCGCGCGCCTCGTAGTAGACGGCGTACTTCAGTCTCCCGCCGTAGGCCGTTATCTGCGTGAGGGCAGAGGGCCAGTTTAAGATCGCGGGGGAGACGAGAGAGAGAGGTCCATGCCCTCTGTGTTTGAACATCTTTCGCTGTTTGTCTTTATATGTACCGCTGATTTGACATGAGACATGGTTACTCCCCCGACACCGTTTCATTTCTTTTGGGAAAAAAATCAAACTGCTGCTTCAGCACACACACATCCTGTTTTGGCGGAACTTACTCAAATAAAGTGTGACTTAATTTCATTTAATTTTTTGGTTGATTTCATTTGTGGATATTTCAAAACTTTACTGTACGCAACCCAGTTCCAGCTCAGTTGGTGTGTCTATACTGTATGTGGTGGTGGTAGATGGCATACTGTCTGTGAATGAATGGCGGCTGGTTTCTTTCCCACACTGACCATGGAGCCCTGGAACTGTTTGGGAAGCCTCCAGTAGTAGGGCTCGCTGAGCCTCTGGGTCACCAGGTCGGCGTTGGCGATGATCTCGGGGTGCTGGAAGGACACGCCGTGGGTGGTGTCCTGCTCGTTGGATTTATCCACTAGGGGGAGGACAGTCTGCTCCGGCATCAGGGTTAGCTGTGGGTGAGAGACAGATGGTATAAGTCTGTGTGTGTGTGTGTGTGTTTGTGTGTTTGCGCGCGTGTGTACATACAGTGGGGAAAATAAGTATTTGAACCCCTGCCGATTTCGCAAGTTTGGCCACTTGCAAAGAAATGTGTGATCTATAATTGTAATAGTAGGTATATTTTAACAGTGAGAAACAGAATATCAACAAAAAAATCCAGAAAACTGCATTTTATAACATTTATGACTTAATTTGCATTTGATGCAGAAAATAAGTATTTGAACCCCTAGCAAAACATGACTTAGTACTTGGTGGAATAACCCTTGTTGGCAAGCACCGACGTCAGACTTTTCTTGTAGTTGGTCACCAGGTTTACACACATCTCAGGAGGGATTTTGGTCCATTCCTCTTTGCAGATCCTCTCCAAATCCTTAAGGTTGCGTTTTCAATGGGAGGGAATGAGGGAATGAGGTTCAAGCCCAATATTCCACATTACATGGCCCCATCCATAGTCCCCTCGATGCAGTGGAGTCGTCCTGTACCCTTGGCAGAGAAACAGCCCCAAAGCATAATGTTTCCACCTCCATGCTTGACGGTGGGGATGGTGTCATATTCAGCATTCATCCCCCTCCAAACGCGGCAAGTCGAGTTGATGCCAAAGAGCTTGATTTTGGTCTCATCTGACCACATCCTGTCTCCAAATCCTCCTTAGAATCATTCAAGTGTTCATTGGCAAACTTCAGACGGCCTTGTACATGTGCTTCCTTGAGCAGGGGGACCTTGAGAGTTCTGCAGTACTTCAAACCATTACGGCGTAGTGTGTTGCCAATGGTTTTCTTGGTGACTGTGGTCCC
>NC_045166.1:24205259-24320615 GCF_900700415.2 Clupea harengus
TAAAGGAAATCAGAGCTAAGGCAAGACAAAATGCATAGAGACATGTGTAAAAGAGTGAAGGCCCTTGTACCTTACAGCCGGTGTTGATGTCATGGCCCCAGTTGTTGGGGGCGCACTTGTCACAGCGCTCCCCCACGGTGTTGGGTGGGCAGATGCACTGCCCTGTGTTGGCATCACAGTTATTTCCCACATGGGAACACTGGCATGCTGGTAGGAGAGAGAGAGAGGGAGAGAGAGAGAGAGAGAGAGAGAGAGAGAGAGAGAGAGAGAGAGAGAGAGAGAGAGAGATGACGGGACATACCCAGATCACACCCACAGCACCATGCAGTGTAACCCAGCTAACACTGGACAGAGTTACACCTCAGGAGTCTCAATGCTGGACTCAAATGATATACTGCACATAACTGTACGTTGGACTCAAATCAGTGGCAAAAGGTCACAAGATGTTTCCCATTTACTGTGTGAATAGAATGAAATAGGCTTATAGAATATAATACATATTTTTTGCTTACACAGTCAAATCTCACATTACCTTCTGTCCAGTAGAGAATTGTGTTTATGAGCACAGACAGTGTGTCTGGTATGTATATTCGGAAACTTCTAAGTGCCTGCTATTTGAGTGTTGTATGTGGCGTGTGTGTGTGTGTGGGTGTGTGTGTTGTGTGTTGTGTGTGGTATGTGTGTGTGCGTGCAGGAATGTGTTACTGTAAGCACACATGCATGGAGGAAAGATACGACTAAACGCTTGTGGCCTCACGTGTGCAGCCGCCCTCCTGGAAGTTGAAGTGACCCGGCTTGCAGCGGTCGCACTTCTGGCCGTTCACGCCGGGCTGGCAGCGGCACTGGCCGCCCTCGTCACAGTCGAATGACTTGGAGCCGAAGGAGTTGCAGTGGCACGGCACGCAGCCTCGGCCTGAGTCGGGGTGGGTCTCCGGCTGAGAGAGAGAATGATGGAGGGGGTCACTGTGCCGTCAGAACAGAACACTCATCACAATAAGAGTCCTGCTTGAAGCATTTCTGTTGGGGAACTTTCAGGTTTCCCAAACGGTTCAACCCAGCATGGTCCTTGAGTCCGATATATATGATCCCTCTTGGGGATAGTATATTGTTCAAGGATTTGGAATCACTGAAGTGCTTTAAGCTCCAGGGGTGGTATTTCACCAGGCGTGATTTCTGAGTTAGCCAGATATTGCCGGACGAAGGTGCTGACTTAAGGAAAATGTGCTGTTTCAGGTTTTAGATAAGGCTAATCTCAATAATCCTTCTCATTCAAATACCCCTCAGATGGAAGCATTTCTCATTCTCTAGAGGACGCTTTGCACTGAGCCTGAAGTCTGCAGTAAAACTCTTAAGAACCATGTGGAACTACACACATATGGGACTGAACATAGAACCATCTGACAATTCTTGCTATGAAAATGAGTTCCCAAACAGAAACAAACGCCGAGGTAACTTTCTGAAAGGGTGCGGATTATTAGACAAAGTCACCTGCCATCCCGGAGTTGTTAGACAAACCAACAGAACATGACAGAATACACTCAGTCCTTGCTAATGAAGTCGTGCGTTTGTTAGCTGCACTAGTCTCTTTGATATGTGGGGGGTGAGTGCCATCGATTAATCAGGCTAATTGCTCTCCAAAGGAAGACATTAAAAACAAACTGAGACGAGAGGTCAGCACGGCGAGCTTGCACATTAAACCACACACATGCCCATACCAGCACAAACAACTTCCCACGTGACAAGACGTTTCTAAAACCCATCAAACCCCAAACGCCCAAACAAAATGTGCTTTGAAGCAAAGCGAAAATCAAAAAGTTTGTTTGAGATTAAACATCTCCTCGCTATGTGACGTGGTGAACAATGCCATGCCCATTTTAGCTGTCAGAGTCAAGAAAAGACATTCTCGAGAACTATCTATGTGATGGCAGAGCCAACAGAAAATGACATATGAGGCTTACTAGTTGAATAGACTGCAGTTGAATTAGCTCAGTAAAATATTAAAATCATCTTTACAGGAATTAAAACACATGTTTCAAATGTTAGGTCATGTATATACTGTAAATCACTTGGTTCCCAGACTCCAGTTAATGCACACAAGCCTTAACTTGTTCCCTTTTCTACAAAGGCTGACATTTGGGGAGTATATAAACAGCACACCACTTGATTCTGTTAGATAACATTGAGTCTGCTTCAAAGTCGGGTAGAGTCCAAAAATTCAGTTTGGCCTTATAAACATAGTTTATGAGAAAAGCCTCAGCGTGTAGCGTGGGGAATAGCATAGCTATACTATTCTTACCATCCCTTCTTTCATTTCTTCCATTCTTTCCCAGAGAGCAAAAGACCAAAAAAAAAAGTTCTGGCGGTCCACTGGCTTTTTGCTCTTCGGTTTTTGGCTGGTCCACTGGTGCTTAAAAAACATTTGTTTTCTTCATTCATTTCTTCATTAAATTGTTAAATAGATGTTGCCATAGTGTGTACAGTCATAAAGTCATGTATCACCTTGGCAGCCTTCTAGTGTCACAAACTACTTCTGTTTAGCAGATGATATTGTGCCAAGGATATGATTCAGAAATTCCACAAAATTCAATTTTATGTTGTTTTCTTGATATCCACGGCCAGTTAAACTAAAGACGATGCTGGTCCGAGATCGGACCAGAAGTGGCAGTCCACCAGTAGGGTGCCGACCAAAATCCCCCAGTGGGCCGATAGATGCTCACTATCTGGGTTCCTCTTCCCTTCCTTCCCTTCCTATGTTCTTTTCATTGCCTAGAAACTTCAATCACTCTATCCACTCTTCGCTCACAAACTCTTCATTTCCCTCTGTCTCATTCAATCTTCCTGCACCTCTCTTTCAATCTTTCTCCACCTTGGCTTGCTCTCTATCTCTCCTCCATTACCTTGTGACACTCTTTCCTCTGAAATGAATTCCTGCATCTCAATGTTCTTGCAACTCTCCTTCCTCTGAAATGAATTCCCGCATCTCAATGTTCCTCACTAATCTTTTGTCATACATCCTCTCCTCTTTCTTAAACCATGTTCCCTCTCATACCCCTTGAGGTAATGAACACACGCCAAAAACAGCTGTCATGATGCACACAGGTGAGTGACAGCTACTAACAGGTAAACAGGACTCAAAGTCCACAGTTTCTACACAGCACGTGAATTGCACACTGACAGGAAGACCATGTCGAGGTCCCTATGTCACTTCCACTGTTGTGTGCTACCTTTGGCTCTACAGAGAGCAATGGGCAATTCGTTAAAAAGCTTCTCTGTGGTCCACACTAGTTCTGTAAGGCATGAAATTACTCAGCAGGGGAGTAGAGTTTGGCAGAAAGAGGGAACTGCTACAGACGGTCGTACTATTTTACCTATTGTTCGGAAACAACCACCACTCCTGAAAAAAAGACCTTCAGAGAGACATTAAGGAGCTTCTGGCTGAAGGTCTGGAGGAGTGCTTTAAGATGGAGGCTAAATGTGGCTCCACTTCCGCTCTCTATCCTTCCTTTCCTTTTCAATCTTTCCGTTAATATCCCTGAGAACATCATCTCTAGGGAAAAGGGCTTTAGAGACGGAGAGATGTAGTTTTGGTCAATTGTTTTCATTAACGGCCACTCAAACAACAGCTATCCGAAGGACGGAGAAGTGGAGAAAATGGATGGGATAGGATGGAGAATGAATGCGTGTTTAATCATTTATACAAACGATTGATCACATCTACGAAAATGGGAGTTATAAAGCCTTGGCAAATCACCTGATCAGACCTCCTCTATTCATCTTTTCATACTGGCAACTCAAAAGAAAATGGAGCTCTGAGCAAAGGTTCAGAAGAAGATATGGGAGGTGATCACTTCACTTTACCCATTTCCTACCCCTCCCTGTCTGATTCTTTCAGTTTTGGATGACACAACCATACGTAATCCAAAGTCAAAATCTGGATTCACTATCATGTTGGCATGGTTGCCAGGGTTCCTGATGATCTATAGCACTAATTGGAGGGCAATGAATGGAGAGGCAAAAGTGAATTCATGGTCTGGGCTGTAAATAGAATTAATTTGATTAATTATCGAGTGTTGTTTTTCTTTTAACGATGTGAAAAAAGGCCTTCATCGCAAAATCGAGATTAGTGTTTCCTCGGCTGCCACTCAAAGACCAGCGCCAGCACCAGCCGTGTCACCCTGCTGTGAGTCTGTTCCTCCGACCACTGCAGATCTACTCAAACAGGGCAAAGTGTTTCCCAACCAGACACTTACAGACAAACCTTCTCACATCTCTGTGTATTACCACGTCCACACTGATGGCTAATACACACCATGCACTGCATTTGTCAAAAACACAACAGAAAAGGAAACAAACAAAACACACATGCAGCAAAATCTCCCCAACATCCCCAAAAATAAAGTGTCTGAAGCAGCATTGGGCAAACCACACCAGGCTCATGGTCAACAGACCCAGAACACACACACACACACAAACATACACACATACACACACACACACACACACACAAACACTCATTTGAATCATCAAGCTACCATGTTTGTGGTACTACGCACCAATGCAACACCAGTTTTTTCCAAAAACAACACCGGAGGAGCTCTCCAAATTCCCAAACTACCACACCACGCCACGCCACGCCACGCCACGGCACACACTCATGCCCTGTGCAGTTTCCTTTACCCCCACGGGGCGGTACGCTCCTCTGGGGCAGCCCCCTCGGCCCCTGGTAGAGGTCCAGCGCTCGATGGGCACCTGCGGCACGGGCCGCTGGGTCTCCCTCCTCTCGGGCCGGGCCACGTCGCAGCTGTGCCCCACGAAGCCCGGCCGGCAAATGCAGCGGCCTTCGGAGTCGCAGCGCTGCGACATGGCGCCCCGCCGGTTGCAGCCGCACGGGCGGCACTGCCGACGCTCCGCGTCCCACCAGTAGTTGGGCTTCACGCCAAACACACACATGTCGATGACTCCATTTGCACATATAGTATATATATATCGTATATGTAAATACATTCATTCAGTCAGCTTCTTCATGGTGGTAGAGTTGATGTGACGGAGAATAAAATGCACTGTGTCAACACACCTTTTGTGTCCCACTTTGAGCTGTGCTGTAATCTGTGCAATTAAAGACACTTTAAGAGAACAGATGATCAGTATCAGCTGTTCGTGTGTTGTAGAGTTTGTGATTTTTAATGTGATGGATGTTAGGGTATTTAATCTAATGTGAAACTGCACTTTATAGCGCCATAAAACAGCACACAAACTCGTGAAATGTTTTTTTAACAGACATGGCAATAACTGTATGATTAAACCGAACCCATATAACAATGCTGCATTTTAACGCCACTGTGTCTACTGCTGTGACTGCTGCTACAATAACGGTTGGTGCCAAAATGCTACAACCATGACGGCTGTTGCTCCATTTTTAAATGTATACCTTTGTTTAAATTGTGAGTAATGCTGCTACTAGCATATCCACGCTAATATGTCTGCTTAAATTTCTGCTACTAGCACTATTACTACTACTACCACTACTACTACTACTGCTACTACTACTACTACTAATACTAATACTACTAATACTACTACTAGTATGACTGCTGCTGCTAGAATTGCTTCTAGTAGCAGTATCATTATTGTGCTACCTCATCTGCATATACTACAGCATAACTAGAGTTGGCCCCCTCCTAGTCTGTACTAATTAGCTAATTCAATTAGAGGCTCGACTCACCATGCATTCATCGCACTTGCGTCCCACCACATGCTGTTTGCACTGGCACTGGCCTGTCTCCTTATCACACACCTCCGACCGAGACGCATTAGGGTGGCACTGACAAGCTGCAAGGAGGAAGGGACAGGGGGAGACAAATACATTAGGATGAGAGAGACAGAGAGAGACATGTGAGGAGAGGAGAGAAGGAGCAGAGGAGAGACGGAGAAAGACAGATAGAAGAAGATGGAAGAGAAAAATTGAGAATAGAGAAACAGAAAAGGGAGAGCGAGAGGTGAGCGGGAGAGAAACGTGAGATTAGTGAGTGGTAAATTCATTAATTAACTTTCACCAAAAACATTTCTCATAACAACTACTCATAACTCAGAGTGCCATGGTCAGTGTGACAGACAAGGCAAACTGACAAGCCAGCGGCCTCGGCGGGTAGAGCCGAAACAACAACTTGCCGCCGACAACTTCCTGATGGTGGAGTCAAACACTTTCATTGTTCCTTTTTTTAAAAGCCAGAGCGAATGGTGGGAACACAGATGGCAACCGGCAGGGTAGAGTTGGAGGGTGCATCTGCTCCCAATGTTTTTAGCATTGCTAAATCCAGCGGTTCTGGAAGGCGTGTATTCTGTCCGATTTGAAGCCCGTTCCCAATTTTTTTTACTCGTTCCGAGCCATCTTTTGAAATTTAGATTAAGTCGAACCAGAGACAAAGGTTGTTAATATGCGCGACTATACTCAAGGCTTGGTGCATTATTAACGGCGGCACATTTAGGGTGTCAATGGCAATGCATAAGGTCAGGTTATTGGAGAGTGCCGGAACTGCTTATTACATTTCCACATTCTCCACTAGGCCCTAAGCACCTCTGCGTGCCATTTGCAAATCCCCCCCCCCCCCCCCACAGACACACACACAGCCACACACTGCCGCACCGCCAAAACCCAAATGTTGATTATTCCATCTCTCCACTGATTGAAAAAGAGAGAGAGAGAGAGCGTGAGAGCAAGCCGGCCCTCAAAGCGAGGTGCTTCAATCACCGCGGAGCACTCAATTAGACTGCTGCGGACATGCGGCCTGCCCCCCACTTCATCTTTGGTGCTGCTCTCCCCCCACCCCCCGGTTAGGAGGAGGGCAGGACGCAGACACAAGAAAGTGACCACAGCCAGCCCGGGGGGACTATTTGGGATTGAGTCATTTAGAGGCTGCGGAAGAGAGCTGATTGGATTGAGCCACTCATGACCCTTGGCAAAGCCACGGAGCACGCGCCAAAAAGCACCGGGAGTGTTTAGTAATAACAGAGCGCAGCACTTTATAATGGTTAGGGTCGGTTTGAGCCAATTGGGCACTGATGCATTTGATGAATTAGTGGGGATTCAAACGCAGTGTGTCGTTTCTGCAAATAAAAAATAACAGGCCGACGAAAATAAAGATTACATTGACACAAAGGTTGAATACAAATCTGAAAAACTTGTTTAGGATCTACAGTATTATAAATATTTTCACTTTTAATTATAAGAGTAATAATGACTACTGTTTTTTGATTAGACAATGCTAAAAAAGGTAGAACAGAATATAATTGCCTCGTTACTGATTGGCGTTTAGGGAATTATCTATATCTTGGTATAACTATTCAGCTTAAGGAAGAAGTCTGCTATTAAATTAAATGAAATAAGGGTCCTGGTTCGAGTGTGGAAATGGTAGTGTACGTGCACTGTTGCACAAAAAAAGATAGCGAGAGGTAAAGATATGGTCAAAGGTAGTACTAAGTGGGCAGGACCAGGCAGTAATAATTAGTGAAAAAAGATAATTCGTTTGGTTAAAGCCGATCAATATTGTCGAGTAATCCCTTAATGAAAACGAATGAAAACGAATGAGTCAGATGAGGTTATAATGTAAGAAGATGGCAATATGGCTGTGGGTTGTGGATAGTGTTTGCCTGGAGCACTTTCACAATTAAATGAACTGCAGTGCATTTGTTCAAAACAATAAAATGAATTGACACATAATTGTAGCTTGTCGAACAGGTTTTAAAATCCCCTGGCCTATCCCTTTGAACTAACTGTTCAATTGTTAATCAGGGTATGTGATTTTGAGCCTGTAAAAAAATGTAGTGTTTTGCTCACTTAGATTTCATGGCAAGCTAAGGTTATTTTTTGTCAAGATCAATATAGCCTATACCTCATGTCTATTCTGGAAAATGTATTGAGCTAGGGACTGAAATACAAAAAATGAAATAAAAATGATGGCTTACGTCTTTGCTGAAATGTTTCAGCAGACATTATGGCACCTGCTGTAATGTGGTTTATGGGAGCAGGAGAGGTCAGCTCAATCTTCTATGGAAATCAAAGTTTTTGGATGGAAACCTGGGTTTTCTTAGTAGGCTACTTTGCCTCCTTTCCCCAATAGGATGGCCTATGCACAGTGTGGTAATGCTAAAGAATGATCTTAAGCTTATTAAGCGACAGCATATTAGGTTCTTCTCAGGTAATTATGGTATTTGATTTTAATTAGATTGAAATGTTATCCTTTACATGGCCTTTTTTATTCTGAGAACAAACTGTAGACTATTTGGTGCAGTCGATGCACCTGAAGATGTCAAGTATGTCAACGCTGATCAAATTCCAAGTATGCCAAGGAAAGCCAAGGATCCTTTCACCCCTGAAGTCTTGCTCTGATTGACAGCTGGTCAGCTGGTGCAGGGTTGGAATTGAAGACTGAGGTCTACACACACCTTTTGTGGGGCCATCTTGTCACCCACACACACACACACACACACACACACACACACACACACACACACACACACACACACACACACACACACACACACAGGTGTGCGGGATTCACAGTTGACCAAAATTATCCCTGACATATACCAGTTGAGAATTGTGCCAAATCCGAACTGACACACAAACCTGAACCTTTCCAGGCTGAATATTATTAATGTTTTTTTTTTTAGGTGAAAAAGTAATAGTTCAAAGAGTTTACCATAAACAACTCTGAAGAATTTACTTCAAAATGTTTCTCATGCTCAATGTCTAAAAACAGAAACAAACAACCCATTAATTCTCACTTCCACACTTTCTTTCTTGCCTCACCTGACCATTCTCTTAACCCCTCCACACACACACACACACACACACACACACACACACACACACACACACACACACACACACACACACACACACACACACACACACACACACACACACACACTCTCTCACACCACACCCTTACTTACGCTGGCAGTTTTTCAGTGTGATGGCATCTCCGTAAAAGCCGTCATCGCAGGTCTCGCAGGTCGCGCCCCCGTAGCCCTCCAGGCACTTCAAGCAGGCTCCTGTCACCGGGTCACAGCTGCGGGGCGCCGTGGGTCCAGGTTCCCGTTACACTCACATGGCTGACACGACCCACCCGGCACACCGGGCTGCCCAAAGTAGCCGTTAGCACAGCTAGGGACAGCAGGGGGGACAAACGACAGGGTTAGTCGGAGTCAAGGCCACTCTGTCGGATGACATTCAAACGGAATGGATTGGAAGCTTATTGTACACTGTAAGAACTACTGTGTGTCCATTTTACTATGTTATTAGGAAGCCTCTTAGAAAGACTGGAGTTAAGGTGCAGTAGACGGGACCCACTTGAAAACGAAAGCAATTCATTTTCACGGCCGAGTATTGAAATTGCTCTACATCCACATTTACAATGAACAACAATGAAATGTTCACAAAAAGATTCTTATTCACAGCAAATGTTTGACCTCCCAGACTATTCACTTTTTTATTATTTAAGATTGCGGTCATTATTGAAGGCTAAAATGCAAACCCACCCAATGTGAAACTGGATTAAGTTACAAAAATGTACAACTCTCTGATAAGTGCAAGGTGTAAAACATTACCAGTTGAAAGTATCTGGAACAGAGAGTTAAGTAAAGCTGTCTTTCATCTAGACGGGCAAAGAATTTGGTCAAATCTAAATGATATGTCTCGAAATTTGAGCCAGCAGTTGGTCAATTTTAAGATAATTCATATATTCTATGCCACTCCTTATAAACTTTACAGAAAGGAAATCATTTCAAGCCCTAATTGCACTTTGTGTTCAAATCCCTCCATGGGAACAGTACTTCATATGTTGTGGGAATGTGCTATAGTTAACACTTTATGGACTCCTGTGTGTAATATTATGGGGAAGCTACTCAGGGTCACAATTCTACCAGATCCCTGTTTATGTTTGTTTAATGATGACACTGCATTGACATTTACACTGATTAAAACAAGAAACCTTTTCTGTGGCTTTACTGCAGCTAACAAAACAATCTCAGAGCACTGGGTTAATCAGGAGATTTGGTTATGGCTGGCGAATGTACAATATATGGCTAAAAAGTTAATAAAAAAAAAAACCTTATTAAGAGCACTGGCTACTGACTTGCCCCTAACAGGATAAAGCTAGCAAAGCTTGTAGTTTAGCCATTTCCTTTGTCATACAGTCAGTAATGTTCTTAGTGATTGCATATGTTAGTCCATTGCTTGCCAATTCAGATAATTGTTTTAATATAAATAGTGACTTGTAAGTACCAACCAGCTAAGCACTGTTAGGCTGTTTGCTGAGGGCTTTTACAATGTGTGTAAACAGCATATGGATAGCACTGAGCTCGTGTTCCTTTCTGACACACAGTTACTGTGACCCCCTACAGTACCTCCATGCCCTCCAACGGCACAAATGCAAACCAGCCATGTGCCAGTGTGTTTGTACAACAGCCTCGCCGCCAGGAAAACAATCCCTTGTTTTATACATGAACACTTCCTTTATGCATTTAGAGTACAGGGTGGAAATGGGAGAGAGAGAGTGAGGGAGACAGAGAGAAAGAGAGTGAGTGTGAGAGAGAGAGAGAGAGAGAGAGAGAGAGAGAGAGAAAGAGAGAGAGAAACAAAGGCAAACAAGAGCTGAGAGAGAGTGGGGAACAGAGACAGACACTTACAGTTTCAGTATCAACTCCTATCTAAACAAAGTGAAGCAATCTGGAGCAAGACCAAGCATGTAAAGACACACAGACAATATCTCTCTTTTCTCTCTCTCTCCCTCTCCCTCCCTCCCTTCCTCCCCTCCTCCTCCTCCTTTCCCTCTGTGCTTCTAACTCCTAAGCTCTTATCTGCACTGGCCTGCTCCTCGGCAATATATCTCCCACGAAATGAGACATGTTCGCCGGCTGATAAAGATATACATTTCCATCGACTGCGCGCTTGTAAAAAACAGCTCCTACCAGCCTTATCTCCCTTTCGTTCCCTCTATCTGCATGATAGCAAAGAGGGGGGAGCAAAACGGGGTTGGGGGGAAGAAGGTAATCATACTGCATCACACCGAGCAGATTCCCCCGGTCGCTGGAGACTTTATTAATTGGATGGGTTATTGCTTCTGACTGTCTAAGGCGACGAGGCGAGTTGGTGGCGTGGAACAGCGTGTGAGGACGTGTCTGTAATTTTCGTTTTTGAGGCCGTGGAGCGAGCAGGGGGTTGGTGTGGTGGTGGTGGTGGGGGGGGGGGGTACCTTGGAGAGTGCAAGATGTGGATAATACAGACATCATCGGCCAAGCACAAGTCGCGCCTAAATAGGATGTCAGTGTCCCTTAGCGTCCCGCAGGGTAGCGGAATGGACGACTCAAAAAGAAAAGATAGAGAGGAGAAGAAGAGGAAAATAAAAAAAACACGGCTGATTGCGCATGGAGGCCTGAGACGCTGAGCCCCGGCGGGGGGTAGACGGAGAGCGGGCCACCTTCGGAGGTTAATACCCAGAATGCTTTTCAGTTGCTGGCATGCTTCACTCAGACTCATCTGCATCTTTCAGAGATAACGATTTTCGTTACCTGACAACACTGCATCCTTAATCTTCCCGCAGGAGGGACGCAGTGAGGAGAAGCGTAGGTGTATCAAGGAGTAGGATTTGGTGCAGAGGGTACAAAGACCAGGGAAATCACACAGAGGCTAAACAGGGATGGCGGTTTTTAGCTTGAGTTGATATAAAGAGAACATACACGAGATACTGACAGCTATTTGACTTGAAAGACCATATGCTGTTGAGAATGTGGTTGCTCTTGCCTGAACTACACCAATCCAACCATTCAACTCGGCTCCGAGAACTTCAAAGTATTCGACGATCGCTTTTAAAAAATCAGTTGCTCTGAAAATACTCAAAGCTATTTCCAGTAGAGGCTGCTTTGAAGATATAATGTGGACAACCTGTGCTGCAAACTGACTGGGACTGTCATCAGTTGCAGTCATCAGTGTGTCATTAACCGAAACCAAATTGGCCTGGTCCCATCTTGAGAATGGCCCCCCCCCAACACACAGACACCTCCTCACCACACCCTATTTCTCTCTGAAGCAGACAGCCCTGACATTTTGGGCCTTGTTCCACTTCCTGAAATGGTGTCTGAGGAGGGACTATTCTTGCCCCTGGTGCCGCCTGCCTTCGCTGGTATTTATGCCCTCATTAACTCACTCCAGGCTGCTATGCGCTCCCAGATGCGGACGGGAAGGGAAAAGGTCTCCGGTAAACACTGATGGCCGGGGCCAGGTGTCCGGGTCTGGCCAGGGCTATAAATACACGCAGTATCGAGCACATCCTCCCTGCCGTGGTAAAAACAGGAAACGTTTAAGACCCACCTTGGCCTGGCTCTGGCCACGGAGCCCAGGCCAGCGCTTGAGATAGCATGTGTTGACATTGCGAACTGGCGGCCAAACAAAACACAAACTCCTCTTTTCAGCGATCCTGTACTGACAGCTGATGCAGCGGCTCTGCAAGCAAGTGGGGGGTTGAAAGCCCCACGTCAAGTGTGGCTCTCTTCAAAACGAATAGATAAATAAATATGAAACGAAGGCAAACAACAGCTTCTTTGACAGGGTCTCGCTGTTCTTCGACAGCGAACATGTTTTACTGTGAAGCAGGTGCTAGCTCGTAGCTTCTGAGCCTTTTTTTGTTGCACTTTTATTCGTCCAGATCACAGGTCACAATGTCTGCACTCCTCCATCGGTCGATAGCCCAGGGTGTGGTGAGTGTGTCACGCTCACGACTACTCTTCCACTGCCCACACACGACAACCAGTGGTCATTTAATGTGGGAGGATCCTCTCTACCTGTCTCTACTTGTTTGTCCCTGAAGAGCGGTGGGATATTAAACCACTGTGGAGAGAGCTTTTGTACACCATATGCCCCAACAGATTTTGGAACGGTGTTCTGCTGTTTTGCAAGTCGATTATTCATCTTGTGGTGGGCAACAGATTCGGATCGCAGAAGCAAAGCAAGTTGCCTGTTCCCGTCTCTAAAACCTGTTTCAATCACTACCTCTAGTTCATATAATGGACTAGATATCAGTATCATTATGTGTATATAATAGTATCAGTGAACCTTCCTGATGTATTGATGTATTGTAACTACGAGTCGACATTTATGAAGTAAACTGGTGTAAAATATGTCCCTTAAGAATCCAACAATGAAAAGCACTACATTATATACGTATGACAGTGATCAGTTTCTATTTTTGCAGTTCCCCTTTCGTACGCTGACCTGCCAAGGGACTGGCACTGGGCGGCTGCCAGTCTTTCGCTGGTGCGGTGCCAGCCCGTTGTGAGTTTATTACTGATCAGCAAGGCGAGGCAGTGCCAGCCACACACACCAGACACACACACACACACGCACCGCACTCTCGACCCCCACACGACACAGCTCGAGGGAGCAGGCCTCTGTGTGTGTGAGTGTGTGTGTGTGTGTATCTGAGTGTGTACAATATATGTATCTGTATG
This sequence comes from Clupea harengus, assembly GCF_900700415.2. NCBI lineage: Eukaryota > Metazoa > Chordata > Actinopteri > Clupeiformes > Clupeidae > Clupea > Clupea harengus. Next base: position 24,218,766 of record NC_045166.1, read on the forward strand.
CATGTGTGAGTGTGTAATGTGTGAGTGTATGTGTAGTGGGTAATGTGTAGTGTGTAGTGTGTAGTGTATATGTGCGTGTGTGTGTGCGAGTGTGTATCAGTGATGCCCTTAACAGTCTCATTCACAGGGGTCTCAGGAGAGGTAGTGATGGATGGGTCCCATTTTGTCCCCAAAATGGGCTGCCATCCTGGGCTCATCCTTAGAGCTCTGCACTCGTTCTCTCTCTCTGTCTCTGTCTGTTTCTCTCCCTCTCTTCCCCTCCCCCACTCTTGCTTTCTCTCTCTCTCTCTCTTGGTGTTTCTGTCTGCCTGCATCTCTCTCTTCTCCTCCTTTCCTTTCCTTTCTCCCCCTCTCCTTCTCTGTCTGTTTTCCCCTCCCTCACTCTGTCTTTCTCTCATTATATCTGTGTCTCCCTTCCCCTACCTCCCTCTCTCTTTCTGTCTACCCCCCCCCCCTTCACTCTCTCTCTCTCTCTCCCTCCCTCTCTCACTCTTTCATTTATGTCTCTCTCCCTCCCCTCTCTCTTTTTCTCTCTCTGTCTGGAGAACCAGTATAGGAGGGGAGGTGGCTGCCAGCCCCTGTGCCACCGTGGGGAGGGCACAAATGCCTGCAGCAGCCCGTCTCCATCTGTCTGTGGGGGCGTGGGTCACAGCCAGGGGCACCCTCGCTCCCCCCTGGTGGCTCTTATTTATGTTGGTGCCCGGCTCCGGCTCCGGCTCCAGTGGCGTAAATAGAGTACTGGCATTGATGTCTCTTTCTCTCGCTCTGTCCCTTCTGTCTCTCTCCCTTTCTCTCGCTCTTTCTCTTTTTTTTTCTTCTTCCTATCGCTCTCTCTCTCTCTCTCTCTCCCCCCTGTGCACCGCTCTGTACACCCCTGCCTACCATATTAACTGAAGCTCACTCTTCGTTTTTCAAGCGGCGCGGCGAAGAATACAAAAACGAAACTAAAAATGCAAAAAAAATAAAAAATAAAAACACAAAGAAACTGATTTGTCTTTGACACTAATGAAGTTCAGGGACCTAGATGACGAAGACAGTAGCGCGACCAAAACAAAAAGTGCGACAGTAACTGCGAGGCAATCAATCTTTTGGGTAACATCCTCTGAGACAGGCTTTTGTTTTCCTCTGCTTACAAACAGGAGAGGTGTGGAATGGAAATGTGTGTGTGTGTGTGTGTGTGTGTGTATGTGTGTGTGTGTGTGTGTGTGTGTGTGTGTGTGTGTGTCTGGTGGGCATGGGACTGTGCTGCACACACTGTAGCCTCAGTTAAAAGTTCAGAGTCTTTTATCATCAGAGTACTTCAGGAGTGAGCCTACTCTGCCATATGGCTACAGCGCCGGACTCAATTTTGCGGTGACCCTGTGGTGACAAACCGCAGAGAGGCGGTGGGCCCCCCGTGACACGCATGAAGAATGGGCCACGGGTCACGAGAATGCGGCGGGTCCCTTATCGGAGACGTTCTGGTTGCCGCTGAGAGTTCCGCCAATCAATGATGCGCTGCCAATAACAACGTGGCCGCTCGATGCGAGAGAGATCCGCTTATAATTACATTCAATTAAACCTAATTTGGGGTTAATCTTCGGAGAATCGACCGGTGGCCTCACTCTCAATCTCAAGCGATTCGTTCCATTTATCTCGCCAAAAAAGGCACACAAGGAAGAAAGGACACGCCGTTGCGAGGGGGTTTACAGCCAGGCACAGTGCAGGCTGCCATCACACGACACACAGCCTGCTAATGTGAGCATAACACACACATAGCAGCACTGACTATGACACACGCGAATGACAGTGACCAACGTGACCATAACACTCACACTCTCACACACACACACACACACACACACAAATAATGACAATATCAACACTTAAAAAAGAAAGAACAGTCTATACAAGGAACCTGAACTAAGCAATTACTCATCCCACTCACTCAGCAAATCAACACCTCGCCTGACTAAGTCTTTGTGCTTCAACAAGAAAGAAAAGAAAAGCCATTTTGCCCAAACTTTGCTTAGATATGCCAAACTGTTTCTTATCCTTGTTTCTAAATGTTTAAAACTGTTTAAAATTGCAGTACAACATTTCAAGGTGTCTCTGATAATCCAAGGCCTTCTGAATTTGACTTAGACACTACAAAGTGCAAAGTATGAAAGTAAAACAGTGAAAACAGACTCCACATCAGTCTTCGGAACATTAGCAAATAAATCATGTTTCAGAAAGAATCCTTTAGGAGGTACTGCTAACTGGAAGGGGCCAACTATTTTACAGAGGGGTAAAATATTATATGTGCATCTCCTTTCCCTGTCTGCCACTGCACTTTGTTGAAATGTGTTTCTCCAGGACAGTCAGATAGATAGACAGATAGACAGAAAGACAGACAGACAGAAAGACAGACAGACAGACATATGGACAGATACATAGATAGACAGATAGACAGATACATTGACAGTCAGACAGACAAGACACACATACAGACAGACGGATGGATACATACATACATACAAACATTATATATATACACAAACGCACACGAATACATATATATACACATACAAACACGCTATTTCTATGGCTTAAGCTGGTAAGGAGGCCTCACTGAGACTCTGGTTCACTCACCTGTTGCATTGAGCTCCAGCGTATCCCAGCTGGCACTGATCACACACCAGCTTCCCCCCGCGGTCCAAGTGGCAAGTCGGACTGAAGCTGTGGCGTTTTTGGGCAGCAGCGGGCGACAGAAAAAGACAAGCAAAAACAAATAGAGCGAAACAGGGTGAGAAAAGCATCAGTCCCGTCATCCTTGCGTCCCTCGCGCTCTTCACGTCATCTCTGAACTGACTGGCAGGGCCTCAGCAGGGAGAACAGAGAGAGAGCGAGAGAGAGAGAGAGAGAGAGAGAGCGAGAGAGAGAGAGAGAGAGAGAGAGAGAGAGAGAGAGAGAGCAGGAGGAGGAGGAGGAGGAGGCCAATGGTGGTTCCTCACTGGTCCCAAAGATAGAGCACCTCAGCTGGGCGGGAAAGGGGAGACTGGGGGGTGTGGGTGGGGGTAGTGGGGCAGTGGGTGAGGGCTAATGGGGCGTGGGGTGAGGGTGGGGGAGGGCTATGTTCCTGACCACACTGCAATGGAATGACTGGCCGAGGCTATTTACGCCGACACTGGATCCACCATGGGGCGGACAGGGTGACGCTGACAGCCTTTGAGAGAGAGAGAGCGAGAGAGTTTGTGTGTGAGGGGAGTGTATAGGCGGGAGTGTGTATGTATACGTACGTGTGAATGCATGCATGTATGTGTGTGTGTGTTTGTGTGAGAGTGTGAGAGAGTGTGAGAGAGAGAGTGAGAGAGTGTGTATGTATCTGCGTCCACCTTTCTTAAGATAACCATTTTGTGGTGGAATGCCCAGCTGCTCAAAGCTGAAGCTACCCCCACCCCTCCACAACCCCCTCCCCCTCCCCAAACGCCAGCCTCGTCTGTCTGGTGCAGGATTACGTCCCATTATCAGTGCTTCAGTGGCGCGATTGTTACGCCCCGACTGTGAAGTCACCCGTTGAACCAGCAAACGCTCCAGAAAAGATGACAGAGTGCGCTTCTGATGAGCAACTCATGACACCCTTCTATTGCGTTCAAGGGCTCATAATACCCTTCTATACAGAATTGGGCTTCACCTAAGATCACACGTGAAACATGTAAACTGTTTACAGCTGTAACACAATACATATAACAGCTTTTAATAGGATAGTTCTATGGTATTGTTGCCAGAGTGGGACTGTTGCTGCATGTTTATGAATGAAATCCATTTTGTGGAGGTCAGACAGTGAACTACAATTAGAATGTCTTAAAAAGGTGAAACATACTTGTTGGAGGGGATCAATAGTGGACATGCGCATGGTTGGCAGTCGTTGGGCGTTCCCTTGGTAGCGTCTCCGTAGTAACCAGGGGCACACGTGTCACAATGAGGCCCTGTCGTGTGGTCACGGCAACCCTGCAAAAACAAACCATAATACCTTCCCCTCAAAGAGTGCGCACGTGAAGCAAAGCGTCCAGACAAATGGAATGCGTGCTGACACAAGCGCAGTCAAAGGGCCCGCCGTTTTCACCGAAACCTCATCTGCTAGCATTTACTAGCGGCGGATATTGCCCTGGCAAATAATAATTACCTTTCTACTGTAACGCTGATTCTTTCATAAGATCATAAACATCCATGTTTTGCCGCACGATGGAAGGCGCATCACGCTGAGTGTTCAATTAAAATGATTTGATCGGACTCGAGCCCGCTGCCTAGCGCCTCACTTCCCAAATGTCTGACAAAGATGATTCATCAGGTGATTGGGAGAGACAGAGAGCATTGCCAAATTAAACGTAATGCATTCCCACCCCCACTGCCTCTACTCTCTCACCCCTCGCTCTTCCTACCCCGCTGGCGTTGGCCCAGGAGGCGGCGGATGGCAGGCTAATGAAATGAAGGGGGGTTGGGGGGGGGTTGGGGGGGGGGGGTTGTTTTTTGAAGGCTGCATGCCTCGTCAGGCCCAATAAAGCCTAAACGCTCTTGAGTCAATTACAGATGTCCACTCAGCATAATCAGCTGCACGAAGAAGATTTCTTGATTATGGAGTGAAAGGAAGTGTGTGTATGTGTGTGTGTCTGTATCTGTGTTTGTGGTGGTGGGGGTGGGGGTGTGTGTGAGTGGGGGGTAGGTAGGAATTGGTGGTGGATGTGTTTGGGAAGTAGTGTGTGTGGGGGGGGGGGGGGGGGGGGGGAGGCTGGTCACCTGTTTGTACCTGTTGTGTGTGTGTGTGTGTGTGTGTGTGTGTGTGTGTGTGTGTGTGTGTGTGTGTGTGTGTGTGAGAGCGAGTGTGAGAGTGAGAGAAGTTTTGTGTCTTGTGTCTTGTGTGCATCTCTGTGTGTGCATATATTACAGGCAGGTCAGTGACGCCATCCCCAATCTATAACCCCCCAATCAATACCCCTCTATCTCTCCTAATCTACTGCTAAATGCCCCACAACTAATCTATGGGCTGACCATCAATTCCACCTGGTGAACTCAACTGTAGATAGCCCGCTACACACACACACACACACACACACACACACACAAAGGCCAAGTGTGGAAAGGGAAAGAGCTGATGCAAAGACGGCGGAGTGTAGAGCGTCTGTGACCAACACGGAGACGGCACTGATTCTGATGGCTCCTTGCTTGAGTTTGGGGCACTGCTGACTCGTGCTGTCTGTGACCTGTGATCAAGGTCATCCCCGTGACCAAACACAGGGAGAGAGAGAGAGACAGAGAGAGAAAGAGAAAGAGAGAGAGAGAGAGAGAGAGAGAGAGAGAGAGAGAGAGAGTAGGCAGCTGGGGCTGTGTGTTGGCGAGAGCCGACACGTCTGACCTCAGGCTAAGCCTGACAGGCGGGAACGAGAACGAGGAAGAGTGAAAGAGAGAGAGGGAGAAAGAGTGTGTGTGTGTGTGTGTGTGTGTGAGTGTGTGTGTGTGTGTGTGTGTGTGTGTGTGTGTGTGTGTGTGTGTGTGTGTGTGTGTGAGATAGAGTGGAAATGTGGACTGTCAGAAGATTCGGACGGACAGCAAGGCAGGGAGGCCCCCGAGGGGACGTTACTGCCCATCACACCGTCAGACTGATCTCAGCACAGAGCCGAGGTGTCTAATGTGTTACTGAAACGGACATGCTGTTCGCGAGACTGGCCTGCTGTAAGGTTATTACTTTAACATGCGAACCAACTGTGTATTTAATGTGAGGACAGCATATATAAAAGTGCTTGATTCCTTTCATTTGTTATCTGTAATATTTATGGTTTTTCCATTTATTATACAGGATAACAAGTCCTGAAAGTGGGATCTTTCGAAATATATATACGTTATTGCCAAATACCACAGGTGCAAAGAATTTGTTGTCTGGAACATTTTCCTGTTTTCATTTTCTCACTGTCTAAGCGATTTGGCTTTAGCACCAAAATATTACCCCCAGTCCACTTCAAAACATCAGTCCCGTTGGGGCACGAGATGGAGACAGAGAAAAAGAAACACAGACAGAGGGAAAGAGAGAGTGAATGAAAGAGAGAGAGAGAGAGAGAGAGAGAGATAGAGAGAGAGAGAGAGAGAGAGAGAGAGAGAGAGTGAGAGGCTCAGCTGTGACCCTTGTAAGGTGAAACTAGACAGCAGGTGTGGACAGACAGAGGAAGTAGGACACTCAGCCAGAATGACAGACAGAGCCACACCATTAACACAAAACACAACACTCACCCCTACCGATATCCACAAACAGCCCACGGCACCTCAACTGTGTCTCATCTCCACTCTTTGGCTCTTCCACACATCAGAACCAAGTTAGGTTACTCCATATAACAACAGAAGTGAGTACACCCCTGTGCAATATCACGTCAATGTCCAAATTATTCCAAATGGTATCCCCTGTCAATTAAGTTAACTAAGCATCATTTTTTTAAGTTGACAAATACAGCATCTCCTCTTATGAACAATCAAAAACAAATACTTTAGAAAAGACTATATTGAAAATACAGGCCATACACCTGTGATCACTGACACAGCTGCAGCAGGAGGTATACAACAAGCCATAGTACCACGACTCAGAGGTGCACTTGAACCTGGCAAGGAGTAACACAGTGAGTGCGTAGTCCCGACAGTAAAGCACAGGGGGGGGATTGTGATGATATGGGGCTGCATGAGTACCAAAGGTGTTGGGGAGATGACATTTATAGATGACACCATGACTGCCTGTGGATGTACCAAAATAATGGCTGACAAGATGACTCCCAAGTCTCCAGAAGCTTGGCAGAAGAGGAATATTCCAGCATGAAAACGCATCCAAAGCACACTGCCAAAATCTAGTTTCAAGTTTAGTTTCTAAAGATGAAAAAAACTATGACCTGGCTTGAATCCAGGAGAACACCTTTGGTGTATTTTTTAAAGAGAAAGGTAGAGCAACACAACCCCTCCAGCAAAGAGCAGCTGAAGAAAAATGTGCAACACTGGTATTCTCCATGCCGAGGAGGGTTGAGTCTGTCATCAAACATAAAGGTGGACATACGAAGTGCTGATAAACTAAGGTTCCTACTAGGGCTGAACGATTTGGGAAAATAATCGAATTGCGATTTTTTCTCCAAATATTGCGATTGCGATTTAATATGCGATTTAAAAAAAAAAAATCCCAACAAATCGTAATGTATGATTTAAATATGACCAACACAATATTAGATACATTTAGTGTAAAATATTATTTCCCACATTTTACATTTGTATTTAACTGCTCATTACAGAATCAAGAACAACAAATCGGTGGCTTTGCTACTGTGCATTTAAGTAATTTAAACAAAGTCATTGTAAGAATAAACACAAGGCATGCACTTTTTAAACACTGTGTGCAAAATGTACCATCTTAAAAAAAAAAAAAAAAAAAAATTATTATTATTTTTTTTTTTTAGACCATGTTTTTAATCGCGAACGTTGCGGTTAGAAAATCGCGTTCTATCATATCGCGATTAAATCGCAAATGCAATTAATCGTTCAGCCCTAGTTCCTACTGTGGAGCCTGTATTAAGAGCAAATATCCTACTGTTCAACTTACCAGTACTACAATTACTACAAGGCGATACAATTTTGAATCATTTGACATTCGTGATATTGCAGAGGTGAACTCACTTCTGTTGTATACTGTACTCTCTCTTACAGGTCACTCCTATAGGAACCCATGTGCCCATTCAGCTCTTAAGGTTCCTCTCAGGTCACTCCTATAGGAACCCATGTGCCCATTCAGCTCTTAAGGTTCCTCTCAGGTCACTCCTATAGGAACCCATGTGCCCATTCAGCTCTTAAGGTTCCTCTCAGGTCACTCCTATAGGAACCCATGTGCCCATTCAGCTCTTAAGGTTCCTCTCAGGTCACTCCTATAGGAACCCATGTGCCCATTCAGCTCTTAAGGTTCCTCTCAGGTCACTCCTATAGGAACCCATGTGCCCATTCAGCTCTTAAGGTTCCTCTCAGGTCACTCCTATAGGTTCATGTGCCCATTCAGCTCTTAAGATCTCTTTTTTGTTCTGTGTAATGCCTAATTTATGCTACTCCGATTTCACGGAGTCGGACACAGGGAACGCCTCTCCGGACACAGGGAACGCCTCTCCGGACACAGGGAACGCCCCTCCGATTTTAACCGCTCTCTCCGAGCCCTCTCCGAGCCCCTCGGAGTGGCTGTCGTGCGCCTCCTAATTTTTCTAACTATCCCGTACGAGAGCCTCTCCGAGGTTTGCTCGGAGAGGGCTCGGAGTAGTATAAATTTAGCTTAACCCCACTACCTACAAACAAATTCTTCACATGCAAAAGGAACCCTTTTCAAAGAACAAACAGAACCCTTTAGGGGGCATATGCAGCTCTATGTTAGGCAGAATACTAAGACAAATCAATGTTAAGTTCAAAGAGGTCAATTCAGGTCAATGACATATAAATGGAAAATAAGTCTATTATTCCAATGTTCTCGCTTACCAAACATTCTCCGGTGATGCCATGACAATCAGATGCATGGCTATGGCAGAGACAGGGTTCACAGCTGCCTTTAAAGACAGTGCCATTAACTCTTCGGTATCCAGACAAACACCCCTGCAAACAAACACAAAACAGAACAAATGATTTCCTCACACATCAAATAAAACAAACTGTCGTGTTTTGACAGGTTAATAGCTTCGGTTGGTTGATTAGTAAGATGAAACAGAAAAAACATGTCACTTCCATCTCTGTATCTGTGTGAGTGATTAGATCACAGAATTGCGGGGCTATTTTTAGCTTCAGACCGTTCAGCAATCAGTAATTAATCTGACAGAGATTTAATTGACGCCTCATCGCGGAGGCACAAATTGCTTTGATTTAAGCCATAAATGTGGAGATCTGATTGAGAGCTCCCTGTGAAGAGGAAGTTTACGGAGACCACTGGTAAGAGGATTAAGAAGGAAAATCCTAATGTCTTATTATGATCTTTGACTCTTATCACCAATTTCAGTGCCAAGACCAATTTCAGTGCCATTTTCCCTTAGACTTGTGCTATACAAAGTGCTGAGAAGTTACACATGAGTTCCACTTCTAAGAAACTCATTGATTGTTTCTACTGCCTCAGTAGGGAACCTGTTAAGGCTACGAGTGGTGTCTGTAACACTTTACGTGGACTCTTGAACAGGGGCGCGCTTGACTTGGCACTTCATTTAAGCATTTCTCACCTGAACTGAACATAATGTAAAGATGTCAGTACACTTCAGAGCTCTAATAATTGTGGAGTATGAGCCAGCATGCTTACACACACACACAAACACACACACACACACACAGACCCCCATTCACCCATCCACACACTTTTCTGTGGAAGTGAAAACGGAAGTAAAAAAAAGACAGATGTATATGATGACCATTCCAATAAACATCACACTCAGTTTTTTTTGCAGCCCGCTGCAATTTTTTCCTCCACTGACCTTGTCATTACCAAAGTGTGTTACCAAAGTGTGTTACCAAAGTGTGTTACCAAAGTGTGTTACCCTGTCAAGCTGCCGCGGACGGGTGCGAAAAGGGAGCAGACGGAGGAAGAGCAGAAAAGCGCAGAGAACAAGAGGGAAAAAAGAAGAGAAGTGATGAGTTTGCACATCCGGCTTTGAAGCCAGAAAACACACCATCATCACCAAAGAACAGATGCATGCCCTGAAATTAAGTTCAGCATTGCGGTAAAGTATGAGGTTAAGATGGGGGGGGGGGGAAATCTGCCAGATGAAGAGATGGACTGTAGATGTTAATGTGGTACAACTGGAAAGTAATTTAAATAAACAAAGCACGGCCTTTCCAATATTTTCTGAAGTGAGCAATAATTGCTGCATCTTTACATACCTAAGTTAGAGAAAACAGATTGAAGAAGGAACCGATTGCTTAGCACAGACAGTACAGAACAACTTAGCGCTTTGCACATTCGTAGGAGTGAGCTAGGCCACGTGCGACATCGTCGTCTCATTCTTTCGGTCACAGGGCATCCACACAATTTCACAGACCGAAAAATGATGCTGAGTGTGAAAATGATTTATTTATTTTTATACATTTCTCCATTCAGTCACTCTCGTTTTCTGATAGCCTCGGTTATTCCAGGCAAATCAACCATGAAAAACACTCCAGCTCTGCCAGTTCCAAAACACACTTTTTTTAAAGTTTTAAACCTCTAACCTCATCCCCTTCCTTCCAGAATTCCCAGCTTTCAAGGCTGATAATTCTCCAAAAATGTGCGGCCGTAATTCTATAACGGACCGTATTTCTATAGCAGAACTAGATTAAACACTTTTGGCACAACAAGGCACTCCGAGAGCCTAGGTCAAAGTGAAATACAACCATTGATATTTGCTGATAAACTGCTGCCCTGGTAAACTGTTGACATGGGTGAAATCTTTATAAGCAAGCCACTTGACATGAGTGATGAAGGCTCGCTCCGCTCCTCTGGCCCAATGTGTTAAGGTCAGACTATTAGACCGGGAGGTATTAGCGCTCTCCCTGCGCGTCTTCCTCTGCGTTGTCATTTTTCTGAGTGGTTTTTCGCTGAGGGGAGGAAGATGAGCTGAATGGAAACACACACACACACACACACACACACACACACACACACACACACACACACACACATACGCGCAGACACACATACACCACACACACACACACACATTTCCAATTCTCCCGACACAAACAAACACACACATGGGTCCTGTTCACATCACAGGTGCACACAGGCTCATACACACATCCAACTGAAACACACACACACACACACACACACACACACACACACACACACACACACACACACATAATCATCCTCCCCCAGGTTTTATATGGAGAGCTGATGATAGCCATGCCTTCTATTTCATTTTCGTGGTGGCAAGCACCTGAACATCTGCTAGTGTCAGCATAAAAGCCAGAGCTCAGAAATCAATAGCCATAGCCGTTTTAATGGAGGAGACACTTTGAGAGGAGTGTGCCGAGCTCTGTAATAGCATATCATTCTCTCCCCCCCCCCCCCCCACACACCCCCCACCTCCTGCTGTGTGTGTGTGTGTGTGTGTCTCTCTCTCTCTCTCATACACTAAGAAACACACACAACCACACACACACAGTGCCCCCCAAAGGTACATAGAGACTGGATGAGCATTAATATACTCTCAGTCTCACACACACACACTCACCCACACTCATATACCCACTCTCACCTCGCAGGAGCTTCCGCTGTAACCGTGGGGACAGAGGCACATCTCCACAGCAGTGGCTCTCACATCGCCTACAGCTGACTCACTGGCCTCCTCCAGAGACACGGAGCTCAGCCTGAGGAGACGAGAAAGGAGAGGAGGAGGAGGAGGAGGAGAAGAAAATAGGAGCAGAGATTGGCAGAGAGGAGAGGAGAAACAGCATGAGAGGAAAGGGGTAGACAGGGTGAAGACAAAGGAAGAGGGGAGAGGAGAAGGAAGGGGAAGAGAAGTTAGAGGGGAGGAGAGAAAAAAACATGTATAAGGGAACAAGAGAGGAGAGAAACAAAAAGGAGTGATCAGAGGAGATGAAATGAAAAGAAAAGGAGGAGAGATGAGAGTAGAGATAAGTGAAGAGGCCAGGAGAAGTATTGAAGGAGACAGAAAAAAGGAGAAGTCATTGGAGGAGAGTGGGGGAAGGAAGAGAATGGGTATGAAGCTACAGCTCTGTAATCACACACACAAAGCAGCTGAAAGAACAGCGCAGTGAGTCGGTGAATGATTGACAGCATGACTGACTGACTGACTGACTGATTGAGGAAATGACTGATTTATTAACAGTTACCTGATGAAGTGAGATGTGAGTGTGTGTGTGTGTGTGTGTGTGTGTGTATGTGTGTGTGAGAGAGAGAGAAAGAGAGAGATAGATAGAGATAGAGAGAGAGATGGATGACCCGAGAGTGTGAGTGAGTGGATGTCGTGCCTCTGGCGCTACTGTAGTGTGTTTGTCTACCTGTAGATGGCAGCGTCATCATCACAGTAAGTGGCCCTGAGGTGCAGCCGGCTCACGTTGCTCAGCGCGGCCATGAAGTCCCTCTTGCTGACGGGCTGTTTGGTGTCTCTGTGCTGGAAGTCCTCGGGGCGCAGTGCCAGACGCTTAGTGCTCTCCGCGAAAGGGTAGACCGCCTGGCCCAACGATCTGTCCATCAGACTCATTCCGTTACCCTGCAAAAAGAGAGAAAATGTCAGCACCCTCTTTTGCCCCATTCTTCTTTTCTTTTTTTTCTTCTTTTTTTTCTTTCTCTCACTCTCATTCTTTCACCCTCCCTCTCTCACTTCACTCTCTTCCCGCTTTCTGACTGTCACTCGAGCTCTCGGCTTGACAGGCGGCGAGACGGCGACCGTGTTGATGGCTGTGTTTTTAATCGGCTGCTGCCACAAGAGTGACGTGCCGACGTGGAGTCAGAGAAGCTGATTTCAGCTCGGCTCAACAAAATGGGATGAAAGTGGGGCCGATCAAATCTCTTTCTGCATCTGCCAAGAAGAAGCAGTACCAGTAGAAGTGGTTGAGTGTTTGTGTGTGTGTGTGTGGGCAATATATTACACAACACAATGTCAGTGTGAGTGTGTGTGTGTGTGTGGGTGTGTGTGTGTGTGTGTGTGTGTGTATGTGAGAGAATGAGAGAGAGAGAGAGAGAGAGAGAGCGAGAGAGAGAGAGAAAGAGAAAGAGAGGGAGAGCAGTGCCCAGAGAGGAGAGATTAATAGACAAGTACAAAATAAGAGTGAAGGCCAGTGACTGAGTTAGGGACAGTGGATGTGTGAACCATAGGTGAGATCCAGTGAGAAAGGAGAATGACACTGTGCAAGCGAGGGAGACAGCGTGAAAGAAGGGTGAGAGCGCGCGAGAGAGAGAGAAGAGTGAGTGTCAGAGAGAAGAGCAGGTGAAAGAGAGAGAGAGAGAGAGAGAGATTGATTAGGATTGCATGCGCCTTAAGACTGACTCTGAGTATGCCTTGATGGATAGCACGCAACAGCAGGTACACCTCAAAGCCGAGAGCAACCCGCTCCCCTCCCTCCAAAGCAAGCGGCACTGCGGGTGATCTAGCAGGCATTACGGCGTGTTATTCATCCTGCCCATTTACTTCGTGTCGCAGCGACTGCCGGGGAATTACGCTTTATAGGTGTCGGCCACTTTATTTGCTCGGAATTAATGGAGTGTACATATGCAAAACAGGGTTTAACTATCAATAATGACCTGTCATATACAGCAAGCCGCTGCAGTCCTACTTGGATGGGGGGGGTTGAAGGGGGGGTTGGTGGGGGGGAGGGGTGGGGGTTCTGACAGGAACTTTCCCTCTGCGACGGCTCAATAAAAAAACACGGCAGGAGCATGCTGGTGCCTGACGTTAATGAGAGACCCACTCTCTGCCTCTCTACGGAGGCTACACGCATCATGCTGGCAGACATGAGTACACAACGTACACATGCATGGACGATATATCACAAACAGACACACATATACACTCTACAGGGTGTCTTTGGTAATACACTTGCCAAAGCTCTTTGTTTTCAGTATTTGAAATTGCTCCCAAGTTGCCACGAATAAATATGCTAAATCAGTGTCAGGACTGTGTTTTGATGCAAGAAAACAGGAGTCGGAATGTGTATTTTTCCCCTGTTGAAGCTGAAGTAAGCATCAGGTTTCTTTGGTTATACTTGTTAAAAAGATCCCAGGGTGTTTCATCTACAGCCAAGGGAATGTATCAATGGCCTGTCACATCAAATTTGAATGGCCGCGTCTGGGCTTTGCATGAAATCACCTGTGAGCCTAGCTCTCCGCTACATGCTAAATGCTCGAGGGAGGTAAAAGAAAACCCGCTGGATGGACCTCGTGCGTGGATAATTGCCAGCAGACGATCGAGGCCGCTTTGCAGCAGGGCGAGGATGAAAGTGGCGACGGAGCGAGCACCGGAGAGGCAAAAAAAAAAGCATTTAATGAATGGAACCGCCTTCATGTGCAGCAGGGCGCATTAAAAAACCACCACACGTGTCAAGCCAAGGTCAACGGAGGATCCCTCTCTCTCCCGTGTCAGAGATTATTAACAGTGCCCCGAAGAAGCGGCTTAATTGATTTGCGTGCCGCAATGGCAAAGTTGAACGAATGACAATAAAAAACACGGCGCGCCCCCTCGGAGTGGGCTGTTTTATCGACTGTTTCATGACTAACGGGCAGAAACTGAGAAGGCCCTTTGCGCCGCGGTGGTTGCGTGTGATTGGGGAGCCGCGACCAAAACGAGCCGGCGGAGATGGGGATCTTTAAAATCAATGGACCAGCGATTGATTTGAAAATGTGCTGATGTCCACAACACGGAGAGAAAGACCATGCGATCATTATGTCGCCTATATGGAGGCACGTACAGAAGCCATGAATGCCTATGGGAAAAGAAAGTGTTTCCTTTCACGCCAGCTCGCCGTTTCTATGACATTCAGGGTGGTGAATTGCTATTGACGGTGCTTAAGTAAAAGTTCGGCCTCAACAAAGGCACAAAAGCAGTCAAACTATAGAAGCACGGTTAAAAAAGAGTGTGCACTCGTCAATGTCTTTGTCAAGAGCCCGTTAAAGACACCAGGCTGACATATCCTCAGTTATGACCTTCTGAAGTCAAGTCATGTAAAGCTACAAAGCTAACGAGCTTCCTAGAAGCCGCAGAGGCCTACGAGTCTTTTCTTCGTCTTGACCGGGCGACTTTTCAACTTTTATTAAGTCAGACTTGTCACCTGTCACTCACTTTTTGGTTAAAAGGTGTTTCTTTTTTTAATTAATGCTGAAAGCTGTCAAAAGCCCTCATGTATTCCACTGATGGACGTCTTTATGCAGAGCTTCTCTTTTACCCTTCATTTCAACACTTCATTTATTTAAAGCAGCTCTGAGATCAAACACGTATTTATCCATCACCGTTTCTCTATTTATTTGTTTCCTCTCATATATGTGAGCACAGCAGTAGGCCCTTGCCACAATTAAAAAAGACGCATACATTTAATTTCCTAATTAGTATTTTTATTGTTAACATTTATACTATAGTATATATTCGAGAGGCAGAATAAGTTATTTGTCTGCAAACATTAAAAATGTTTTTAATATGAATAAACTAGTGCAGTGTTAATTTCGTTGACGAAAACTATGACGAAAAATATTCGTTAACGACCTTTTTCCCGGGACTAAGACTAGACTAAGACGTGACGAAAACGGATCTTTATAAATAAAAACTATGACTAAATCTATTTTAACTTTCGTTGACGAGACGAGACGAGACGAAAATGTTGGTGGTTGACTAAGTCACAATTGGTTTTTTTTTCTAAACTTGTATGCACATCATTGGTTGAATGTTGCCCGGTCCTGTATCTATCCCTCCTCCACTCCCTGAGATGCCCCGACATGCAAGTGACGCCCTAACAGACGTTATGATGGCTGAAGTTCAAGCACTCGGTACTGGAAGAAAAATAAGAATAGATATCTGGACAGTCTTTAATTATAACTTGACAGAAAATAAAACACAATGCACCGCAATAACCGGAGAGAAACCTTGTGGCTTCAAAATAGGTGGGAAGAACACAACAAGAGGCACCTGAAAGCGCACAAGACAACCCTGCCATTTATGCCAAGGTAAATGAGCTAGTAACTGTCAATGATAATTAGCTAATGTTAACTAGTTATTAGAATATATTAGCCAACGTTAAGTTAACTTCAAAAGGGCAGTCGAGTGTAGATGTTGTGTCAGCTTGTACAACTAGCTAGTCATTTTCGATTGAAACCTCCCGTTTGGCTTGGCAAATGAGTTCCAAAACGTTTAGCTAGCTAACGTTAGCTAACTATGAGGTAGCATAGCTAAGTTATACTAGCTATCGATTGCTAGCTAAGTTATACTAGCTATCGATAACTAGCTAGTAAACGCATTGCAGAATGGACTATAGGACAGGCCACGCATGACATTAATCAAGAAAAAATAAATGAATACGTGATTGGTTTACATATCCTTGTCTATTTATGCAATTGTTATTATCATTGGCATTACTTTCAACTCTCAAACTATCTGTCTAGCTAAATATGTTGGTTATCAGATTGCACAGCAATTCATATGGAGGATATGTAGTTGATTTAACTAAGGCCAGGTAGGCATAGTAGTTGTATTGTGTTATCACATCATTTGAATCTTCAAAATCTAGACTTGATATTCTCTTATATTTTAATGATAATACTGTTAATTAAGTATTGCCTTAAAATGATTATTTACGTTGAATTCATTGGAATTCAGCTGTAGGCATATACTAGGAGATCTGTATTTTAGAGACTAATTGCATCCAGTTTAAGTACTGCAAGCTTGACTATTATGCAGTTGTAGACACAACACAAGGGGTCCCCGGGCCTGAGAAGGGAAGTAAGAGAGTTTAATGTGGCTATAAGATGGACTTTTAAATGTGACTAAAACTAGACTAAAATGTAATGAGACTTCGTCGACTAAAACTAGACTAAAATGTTCTGAGTTTTCGTCGACGAAAACTAGACTAAAACTAAGCAGGATAAAAATGACTAAAAGTGACTAAAACTAATATGCATTTTCGTCTAAAGACTAAGACTAAATCTAAAATAGCTGCCAAAATTAACACTGAACTAGTGGTTGCATCACACCCCCCAGATGCTGTGTAGAAAAAGCCTGTCCGCTAAACCAAGCATCCGAGGAAGATATTAACTGGTGACGTAGGCCACCACAGTCTACACAGCACCCAGTCTATAAATCAGTTCAGTGTTGGAATTCAGTGGCTGGAATTGGGATGCAGGTGTAGAAGCCCACAATATTAAGAGCTCTCAATAATACGTAAGGGATAATGTATTGTCCGGAGGTCATTATCCAAAAATAAATCCCGACGGGGCGAACAACACCCCGACGCGCAGCGGAGGGGTGTTATTTCGTCCTGAAGGGATTTATTTTTGGATAATGACCTCCGGACAATACATTATCCCGCTTATTATACGGTTACTTGCCAAAAACTATAGAAGACATTCCTCCAAAATACCTCTTTTTAATGATTTAGTTGCCGTTTCGTGATTTCCGCTAAGAAATAAATAGTTCTTTAAGCAAATAGAACTTTTAAGTTTCAGGTGTTGCGTAGCAACCCATTACTTGCTGACTTCAAATTACAATGAGTCTGTTACGTTAAATGACCGGACTACTTGCGGAATGATATGAAAGATGTGAATTAGAAGCAAAAAAACCCGTTGCCAATGACAGCGGTCAATATCTTTTCGCAGCGGTGAATATCAGGAAATATTCACCGGCGAACGTTGGGATGGCCCATTCAAATCAACGGAACTTTTTGGAACATTCTGAAGAGCCGTATAATAATGGACTTTATTGGAGGGTGGCAAAAACATATTTTTTAGAAGATCCACATTAAAGCATGTTTGGAAGTTGCATAAGATATGGGGAAAGGTTTTTATGGCCATATGAGACCAAAATAGAGCTTCTTGGCCAATCCTCAAAGCGGTACAATGTGGTACAAATCTAACACTGCCAATGCCTCGAAAAACACCATCCCAATCATGAAATATGGCAAGCCCTCATACTGTGGGGATATGTCTCGACTGCAGGAACCTGGAAACTTTTTAGAATTGAAGGGAGGATGAATGGAAATATAATCTACACAATATCACAAGAAAACCTGTGGCAGTCTGTTGTAAAACTAAGGTTTGGGAGTGGGATTACCTACCAGTAGGACAATTGCCCAAGGCACAAGGCAAAGGCAACACTGGAGAGGCTCAAAAACAGTAAAGTGAACATTCTAGAATGGCTCAGTCAAAGCCCTGATCAAAATCCTACTGAGAATCTGTGGCTCTACAGTCCAGGACGGCCATCCCATCAACCTAGATGTTGTACATACATTCTACCAAAAAGAATGGTGTTGGAAACACAGCAGAACAATGTGCCAAGCTGATACTGTCTCACTTCAGAAAACTGACTTTCAGGGAGGCTAAACACACCCCTACACACACATTCACACACTCAATCACTCTCAAACAACGACAGACGCACAGACACACACACACACACACACACACACACACACACACACACACACACACAGGACCTCAAAGGCTTTTTTGTCAACTTATGTGTTATACTGACTGATATGAACTTTTATATGTCGGTATATTTACATAATTCCCTATATGTTTTCATATTGCGATGTGTAACATGAACTTCAAATGTACAAAATATTACGTTGATAAAATTTGCTCAGTGTCTTTTAACCAACTGATTGGATGCAAATGTCCTTGGGGATGTGGCAGATTGATATGGAAGAAGGATAGGAAGGTTTTTTTTTTTTCATCTTGGGCCTCAGACTTTGAACGACAAACCTTTGAAGTGGAAACATGATGGAATGTCCAAAGTGCACGGAAAACGAGAGAGACACAGAACACAGAAACCTCAGGCCGCAGACTGCACTAATGGAATCCAGATACGGTCATGATAAAACGATAATCAAACACACAGACACACACTAACAGACAGACACAGACACACACACACACACTCACAGACAGACTCACACACATGCAGCTGTGGACTTATGTCTGCAAACCATATCCGACAAGACAGACCAGCCACGTCTGTGGTGAAGTTTCTACAATATGTCAGAATAGCGTGTGACATGAAAAATATACCAAGGCATTTTTCTATGCCAGACGCCATTCAAGTAGATTTAGTGACCTGAAACAAAACTAAAGCATCACATGGAGTCCTTTATCCATCATAAAATATGGATCAAATATGGATCAGCAAAAAATGAAGGACTCTCGAAGAAAATCCTCGATGGGGAGACAGCAGCAGCACTGACAGTAGACTGGTCCATATTACACAGTTCACTGACTTGGTACTTTCATAGGACACCACCTTTCCAATAAGGCACTTTGACACATTTCTCGCTCTGTACAGCTGCGTTGCTCAACTGTAAATGTCATGTTATGGTGAAGTGGAACAGCCGGGGAGCCCGCAGACAGCTCATCTGCAAAGTAAAGGGGCTGTAGAATTTCACAGTGTGGAACCAATGACAAGTGACGTAGCACCAGGGCTTACAGGCACCAGAGCTTACATAGAATCTGCTGATGATGAATGGAACTCTGGACTGAAGCATTACCAAAGACTACTCTGCAGACTTTCATCAGTGCACCAGTGTGAGAGACCGTGTCCACATACCATTGGGGCATGTGGTGCAGGGCCCTCTGCCAAAACGCCTACAAGTGAAACATTCCCACTCACCATTCGCTGTGTGTGACTACAAAACATTCAGTGGGCAGGGTGCATACCTCTATGATGACATCAGGATCAATGGCGATGCGTGTAGTTTTATCTCTTCTCTCGGTGTCATAAGAGACACTGTACACCAGGCTGCCTCCATATGCTCCAAGCTACAGGGAAACACAAGAGCGCAGAGAATTAAGCACAGCACATGATGATCCTATATTCACTACATGTCAGCTACATGTACCTCAACTACACACAGCATGAGTCAGAATAACATTTAAAATAATGTGGTTCCCCTTACAAAGTCTTTGAAACGTGTCTGCAACATAAACAAATTGAGACCTAATTGTGCATTTCAGTATTAGAAACCAAAACATGAACATATAAATACTCACTATTAAGATAGACCTTGTTAACGTATGGGTTACACTGCTAACAGCAATGATTTCCTTAAGATACATTGGGCACATTCACAATTACATTAAGAAGCAGAGATAATTGTTTATTTTCTCTTTTTTATGGGCTTATGCAATGGCAAAGATGGTCAGATGGTCTTCATTTTCATCAGGGGCACGTTCAATCTAAGAGCGCTGTGCACCATTTTGCCAGGGTTTCCAACAACATGTTTCCTCAGAACGGTGTGAAACGGGCATTGAGGTTTTAAACAAATTTCATCAGGCTCTGAAAATTCTTCAAAGATAATGCAAAGAATGGCTTGCTCAGTAGTCATAGTTGCAACGCTTGCGTACGTAAAAAACAACATGGTGTTCAACGCACCACCGTTTCCATTGCTACGTTTTGTGCAGAATGTGCCTCAGGTTTCACAGTCAATGTTCAGTGAATGTTAGTCAAAGTCAATGTTAAATTAATCACCCAGTTTCAGTAAGCTCATAGGCTGGCCATCAAACTTAGAAAACCAATTTGTTAATGCAGTGGCAGCTGGTGAATGAACCAAAAATGTTTTGGTTCATCCAGCCCCACCCCCCCACAATATATACACACACAGACACACACACACCATCCCTCATTTTCAAAAAAATATTAGCAATAATAAATCCAACAGCAAAAAAACTTTGTGGGGCATTTTGTCATGTTCTTTGACTCAGAAATAGAATGTACTGTGCATAACTGTGAACAAAATGCAGTGCATCATCTACCTTTAGGTCATTTAGTGATGGTGCCATCACTGCCTCATCATTGGACTGCCAAACGAGTTTGCATTTTGTAATAAGCTGCTATTTTGGGGTCCACTACATTAAGCCTTGATTCTGCATTCTTGCCACCTGCTCTGGGAAGTATTCAAAGAATCCAATTTAACGTTTATATATCATTCCTGCAAATGAGGAGGTAGGCTATAGGATACAACACTTAATAGATAATTAAGTGCATGTGAAATCTTTTTGAGGTGTATCTCTTTTTGTCCCTAGTATTGACATGAGTCCTATAACCCCATCGTGAGTATGGAGGGGGTATGGATGGGGGTGGGTCTGGGACACCAGGCACCACTGTTGAGCCTTCTGGAGGTGTCGTGGGCCCTAATTCAATGAAACACTGACGAAGGATGGCGCCTGTTTGACAACCCCGGTGAAATGCTAGAGGCAATGGCATAAGACCACGCGTGTTTTATACGTCTTGCTTGGTTCGCACTCATAGCATCACGTTAAATACAGTCGAGTGGGAATACGCAACACACCATTACTTTATCGTTATGGAATGGAGTGTGAATG
Source organism: Clupea harengus (assembly GCF_900700415.2). Lineage (NCBI taxonomy): Eukaryota > Metazoa > Chordata > Actinopteri > Clupeiformes > Clupeidae > Clupea > Clupea harengus. The sequence goes on from NC_045166.1 coordinate 24,239,782, forward strand.
AAATCTTTGTATCTATCCCTATGTTGTTTTCACCTGGTACATTAATCAATCAATCAATTCAATTCAATTTTATATAGCGCTTCTCTATATACCCGAAGTCGCTTTACAGAGTCCAGAGTCCAGTAGTCATTCATACACAGTCATACCGGTGGTGGTAAGCTACCTCAGTAGCCACAGCTGCCCTGGGGCAGACTGACAGAAGCGTGGCTGCCAATTAGCGCCAACGGCGCCTCCGACCACCACCAACATTCATTCATTCATATTCACACAATGCAATGCATGTCTTTATGATGGTGGGGGAAACCGGAGTACCCGGAGTAAACCCACACACAGGCACGGGGAGAACATGCAAACTCCACACAGAAAGGACCTGGAACAACCTGGAAGGACCGGGATGCGAACCCAGGGCCTTCTTGCTGTGAGGCGACAGTGCTAACCACTGAGCCACCGTGCTGCCCATAATAGGAATTCGTATGTGAAAGGGGTATATGTTAGCTATGTAGCGGAGCTGCGTCAATTACCGGCATGCGTCAATTATAGGACACATTCGGCGTTGTCATGTTTTCATTCACTCTCGTGATCAACTTTGGGCGACTATGGCAAGAAACGTAAGCTCCCACAAAAATAGGGCATTTAAGCTTTACTTGTGAAAAAAATTAACTCTGTAGATCTAATTTAAGCTTGTGAAATAGTGTTGTACTTTTGCGTGTACATTATAGTGTGAAACACTTAGCGGCGCGACGAATATTTAATTTGGTTTTAAAGTTGTACTGTCAGATTTATTCTCTCCAGATGAAGTTTGACTGTGATTTTAAACTGTCATTTCAAATGCTAAAAACAGCTAGCATGATGTAATGTAGGTACGGATGCTTACAGAGACCAAATCCGATTACTCTGGTCGTTTAGACCTATGTCAATATGAAAGGCACTTGTTGAGAAATTGGGCGGGAGAATAACGCGATTTGGTGAGGAAGGTCGCCTTCCGTAGTTGCGTTTACAGTTTAACTTAAACAAAGTTGAATTAGATTAAAATGTTGTATTTACACGAACAAAAGTACAACTACAATACCGTTATAATAAATGTCTTCATTTTAATTACATAACATACATAATCATGCCATGTTTGTTTTGTGCATGTTTAAGTGAATAGACTGCACTTACAACTGAATCAGGTCAAAGAAAGCCCACAAATAACCCAAATTAAACTAAAATAACACTAGTTAGATTAACATTTGCTTGTCAAAACATATTGTGACAAAGTCATTTGTACAGAAATTAGACCGGTATATGTCAAAGGAGGAGGAAAGCATATTATTATCTCGAAAACCAACACGGTAAGTGGAACAAAGTGGGACTGTCCTATAATTGACGCAGGCGAAAACGTACTCATGTAACGTGTCACCCTAAACATTAATAGAAATTTTTAGAAATACGTTTTCTTGCGGTGTTAAACGAGTCTTACAAGTTAAAAAGGACAAATATCTCTCTCGAAAACCGTAAGTTTGGCTAACCTTATACATAACGTTAATCTATAAATAGACTTAGCATATCGATTTTTCAACAAACTGTCCGATAACTGACGCATCTACGCTAGTTAGCCTACTCTGACATAGTATTCCAAATGATTCTACTTTCATCCCTCAAATCTTCATGCATTTAGCCCATTGTAGTCACATCACTGCATTAGTGGAGAATGTAAGAACATTAAGTTGAGTGCTGAAAGCTTGATAATCGTTGGGCCAAATCAGCACATCCATTTTAAGGTGAAGAGAAGCAAGCGGGCTGCCTAGGCCCTCGTCTGTCTGCAAGGCACAAAAGACTGTGCTTTGACCTTCAGAGTTTTTTTTTACTTTACAGGACTGTTTAAAAAAAAAAAATGCAGCGAGATTGCCGAGCAAAACCTCAACAAAGCACATTTCACCTCTACCTGCTTTTAAGCTGCCGTTTTTTGTGTTTGTGCCCAAGTGCTTTTCCTCTCTTGTTGAACTGTCACATTTTTCCAGTGTCCCTCCATCTCTGCTGCCTCGCTCTCAGCCAGCTCTGTGTTACTCTCTCAAACAAAGGGAGCGTGCCTGGCCTGTGTGTCTGAGGTGGAGTGGGTGCTCTCTTTCAGCTTCCTATGTGCAAAGGCATAGAATGTTCCGTCAGGGCCTTGAAGAAATTCTTAGGCCCACTGTTGGAATTATTGAATTTAACTGCATTTTACTGTTTCGTTGTTACTATTTCATTTTTTCAAGATTACCCCAACACCGACCCATTGCATTTGTAAAGGAAGACCCACTTCCACAACATGATTGTTTAACTGCTAATGGCTCAGGAGGCCCTTTCTGTATACAGAAATCCCTTGTCCCCTAACATATCCCCTAATGTTTATTGACTATAGCCCTGTGTTGGGCCCTGTGTGTCACAGTACATCCAGTGCTGGATCTTAAACCTCTGCTTCTTACTCCAAACGGGAGTCTTTGTAGCTCAGACAGACATGAAGAGTGTGCACGCACGCACACACACACACGCACCCAGACACACACATTTGCAGAATATCAAGATCTACATCGGAAGTAAAAGTTTTCTACAAGTGTATGACCCAAATTAACTTTGCACTACGTCTCCATAACAACACCACATATCTCCTGCATAAATTCAGACAAAAACAATCTCTAGAAATAGCCACTCGTGACGGGTGTAACTAACTGCTTGGCTTGAGCTGTCTGCTGAGCCCACTTTAATGCCATGACAACCTCTTTACACATATTAATTCAATCCGACGCACAGGCACTTCACTTAAGGCTAAGCAATAAGGGCCGCCAAACAAAAGGTGGAGAGGACTGTGGGTGGAGGCAAATCGCGCGCGTAGTGCGTCTCTCAGCAGTGTTTAGCACGGATTGGCTTGAGTCAGAGCAAGGTAATTAGCGAGAAATATTCAAATTGTTTACTGCGCTGAAAGCCTGTTCATTAAAGCAGCCGACAATCGAGTCAGGTAGGTACGGCCTGCTATTACTAACAGATGCAGAAAAGGCCCAGACGCACTCCGTTGTGGGTGATGTTGATGTCGTACCGAGTCATTTGGACATCTCAGGTGGGACACATTTACATTTAGTCATTTAGCAGACGCTTTTATCCAAAGCGACTTACACATGTATACACATTTTACATTTACACTGATGGCACACTGCACATCAGGAGCAATTAGGGGTTCAGTGTCTTGCTCAAGGACGCTTCGACAGGGAATCGAACTAGCAACCTTCTGATTACTAAACGACTTCTCTACCCCCTGTAGCATTGTCGGAACATTCACAACATCAGGGTGAGGGGATACACTATGGACTGTGGGAGGGAGCCGGCGACTGTATCAATGAAAGTGGAAAAGGACCCAGGGGGACAAAAGAAGATGGAGTCGGCCAAACCAGAACAAGCCCACCATCACCCCAGGCTGTGGGGGAACAGGAAATGAACAACAGACTCCTCCACTGGGCTTCACAAGGCCTGTATTTAAGGACACCAATGCATGGACACACACACACACACACACACACACACACACACACACACACACACACACACACACAACACAACACACACACGCACAATGCTTCTTTCTCTTTCCCTTTCGCTCCCACCCTCTCTCTCTCCTGCTTTCGTCCCCCAAAAAATGGGACAAAGAGACCTCCCAAAACAGACACACAGACACACACAAACACACACACACACAGACACACACACACACAGACACACACACACACTTTCACTCTCTTTAACCCGAAGGCCATTGAGTTCTCACATCTGTCTCCGTCTCCTCACCCTGGGGTCTGTGTGAGTGTGTGTGTTTTCTTTCATATCCAGGAGGCTTGCTTTCTCACCGGCCCACCCACAAGTAGGTTACATCTACAAAAGAGGAACCCCTCCTGTCCCCCCCCTACCCCCCCCCCCCCCCCCTGAAAATGCGGGGTCTCTGTTTGTTTGTGTAAACTTCTCTGTGGGTCTCGTGCTAAAAAAAGGGCCCCCGGGGGCTAGGAAGATAGGAAGACACACTCACCCGAAACACACAAGCATGCCACGCATAACTGCCAACACAAACACACAAATATCCACACACACACACACACACATCTGGGTTTACTAAATAGCTTGTCTGTTTGATAGAATCAGAGGATTACTGGATGTAGGACAAAGGCGGTTGGGGCCACCGGGAGCAGGAGGATCCCAGTGGAGGTGAGGGCAGTTTCTGGCTAATGGATTCCACATGTGCTCTGGGTTACCAGCTCTCGGCTCTCATCACTGCCGGGTACGTCTCCTGAAGCCTAATGAAGGATGACGTCTAATTTAAAATAATCTGCGGAATCAGAGTGAATCGTGGGGTTTTCGAATGAAGGTTTTTCTTAGTTTGATTCGGCAGAGAGTGTTTAAAAGTGACAGCGTTATTTACAAGTACAACTTAAAAGTTACAAGTATTTACTGCAAACTAAGGAATTAGAGTAATATCGTCCTCCTAATACATTTGTAAAGGCTCAGGCTTACTAAATTCAGCATTGTTTAATGATTATATTAATATTATGAATCTGAATATTATGAAATCTTGCCACTGATCATTGTTTCAATCATTGTTTTATAAGCAACTATAGTCATAGGCTGGAATCGGTCCACATAAAGGAGACTGAGAATCTTAACTCAAGGCTGCAGCTCTTAAAACACCCCAGCAAGTCAACCACACACACATTAATCACTCACAGAGAAGTGGCTCCGATTCGGGAATGAGCAAAAGCCCAACTAAATCTCACCACTGCGGAATGCCACACTTGAATGAAACAATGTGTCTGTGACTTTGTGTGTGTGTGTGTGTGTGTGTGTGTGTGTGTGTGTGTGTGTGTGCTCGTGCGCTACTGGCCACCTCCACGGTATGATGGGCACAGCAAGCCAACTGAGAGGCAGATGCATGCGCCCGAGTATGTGTGGCCAACATTAGGAGCCAGCTCAACCTGCTGGCTCATGACTTCCCATTCAACCCCATGCTGTAGGTGGCACTGTTTCAATGGCACCCCAACAGGAAAAGGACAAAAGAAACCTGCAGAAGAAGAATGCTCCAGGTAAACACATCCATCAGGGAAAGAGAGAATCACTGGAAAAGAGCCCATGCATATTCCATAAACATGTGTGTATGCACACCCATATGCAAAAACGGATACACAAAAACAACTTCAAGCGCACACACACACACACACACACAAACACACACACACACACACACACACACACACACACAAGTGTGTGTACTCAAAATACACACACACATTCATCTCAGAGAGAAAACAATCATTGGCATTCACGCATTTATATTATTTATACACACCAAAACAAACACACACACACACACACACACACACACACTTGCTACGCTGTCAGCCCTGTCAATCTGTGGGCACCAGGGTAATGGCCCCCCGCACCTCAGCCGAGAAAGCGCTGAAGTGTCTACTCAGGCGAGTGCAGCCGAGATGGGTTCATTTATCATCATAATAGTCCATTACCCATGATAGGTCACAACTCAGCGCCGAGGCGCGGCAGCCTGCAGTAATTGGTGCTATTCCTTTCACTCGGGCCGGGCACCTCGAAGGACCACTGCATCGCCATGCAAAACAGTCCGTCAGCGCATCTAGGTTTCTAGGTCCAGAGGAGTTGTACCTCACACTCTCCTCCTCCTTCGCCTCACCTTAACCCCCCCCCAACCCCCCACCCCCCGTGGGTTTATTGCCTTTTTTATTCTGTTACCTCTAAATATCTGGCAGTGAATCATCTATAACCCCCCCCACCCACGCAGACTCTCACCTGCCCCCTGTCTATTTTAAATACAGAACTTGGCATTTGCTCCCTAGAAAGTAAGTAAGGGGAGGTGAGGGGCCCAATGTGTGTGTGTGTGTGTGTGTGTGTGTGTGTGTGTGTGTGTGTGTGTGTTTCCCCTCTCCTGAGCTCCTGATTTAAAGAAGTGTTTTTGAAGTTGTCTAATGGGAGCTCAGGGACTCTCTTCATTACAATCCCACCACCACGACCACGCAGTGCTTAGCATAAGACACTCAGGACTGCAAAACACAATAATGCTGCTGAATCCCCTGAGTGTGGATTAATGCAGGCGTGCACAGACACAGACATAAACACACACACACACACACACACACACACACACACACTATGCCTCTTATAAGCTCATAAACACGGAGAGACACCCCAAAACACCTACACACACTCTCACACAAACATCCCAACCCATACTACATTGTCTACACACACACACACACACACACACACACACACACACACACACACACACACTATGCCTCTTATAAGCTCATAAACACGGAGAGACACCCCAAAACACCTACACACACTCTCACACAAACACACACAAACATCCCAACCCATACTACATTGTCTACACACACACACACACACACACACACACACACACACACACACACGCTCATTATAAAAGCCACGTCATGCAACACAAACTTCGGTGAGGCAGCAAGCTCCGGCGGTGGCGGTTCTTTCCACGCAAGAGTGGCGACACAAATCAGGCAAAAAAGACACAACAGTTTCCCTTTTTCATTAGCGAGCCCACACTGTCAGGGCCGATGCTTGTTGGCGCGGCCCTAATGCCTCTGATGGGATGTGGCAGAGGGGCCGTACCCCGGGTAATTGCGTCAGGGTGTCGCGGCCGCCGCACACTCTCTCTCTCACACGCGCGCGCAGCGAAGACTTCCTGTCCAGGAGCCGCTTGTCCTGTCCCTTTTTATGCTAACGCTGACTGACAGCAGTGTCAGCTCATGCAACGTTACAAACACTGCCTTTTAGATGCACACTTCTGACCTGGAGTATTACATACACACCAACACACACACACAGACACACAGACACACAGACACACACACACACACACACACACACACACACACACACACACACACGCACTAACCTCACATTAGTCACATTTTGTTAGTCCTTTAGGAAGCGTGTTTGTGTCTGTGTGTGTGTGTGTGTGTGTGTATAGAGAGAGATGTTTTTACACACATATTCGGCAGTCCTCAGGGCAAAATAATGAGTTTGAAAATGAAATCCACTGTGAATTACACACATACATAGATAAACACCACACACACACACACACACACACACACACACACACACACACACACACACACACACACACACACACACACACACACACACATACACAAATACATACATGCATACACGCACAGGCACAGGCACAGGCACAGGCACAGGCACAGGCACAGGCACAGGCACACCCACACGCACACACAGTACATATGTACAGTGGGGAAAATAAGTATTTGACCCCCTGCCGATTTCGCAAGTTTAGCCACTTGCAAAGAAATGTGTGATCTATAATTGTAATGGTAGGTCTATTTTAACAGTGAGAGACAGAATATCAACAAAAACATCCAGAAAACTGCATTTTATAACAGTTATGTATTGATTTGCATTTGTCGCGGAAAATAGGTATTTGAACCCTTAGCAAGACATGACTTAGTACTTGGTGGAATAACCCTTGTTGGCAAGCACAGATGTCAGACGTTTCTTGTAGTTGGTCACCAGGTTTACACACATCTCAGGAGGGATTTTGGTCCACTCAAAAATCCTTAAGGTTGCGTTTTCAATGGGAGGGAATGAGGGAATGAGGTTGGAATGAGGATTCCTTTGCAAGTGGCCAAACTTGCGAAATCGGCAGGGGGTCAAATACTTATTTACCCCACTGTACATACTGAAACATTAATAATGTATCCTAATCTCGGTAGATGAATCATTTCACCACATACAGGAAACAGCATTTGTTTTCAACAGTCAGTGGGACGAGACTCACCTTGTTGCCCAGGTAACGCTCGGGCGCACTCCAGTAGTATGACTTGGGCAGATACCTCCGGGCATCTTGGTTGGGGATGCTCAACTGGTTGGCTGAGTCCCTGTTTGGCCACACCTTTCCCTCTCCAGACGGATCAGTCAGGAACCATCCAGACATGTCAATCACCTACAAGAAGCCAATCAAAGATCATATAAGGTGTCAGTCATCTGAAAGGAGTCAGACAGAAGTGAAGTGGCAGGTGAAAGGATTGCTGGATGTTTGATCTTTAATATAAATACTTTTTCTTTCCCATCCCTGTATCTATTTCTAGCCACTACGATCCCAAAACGTTTAACTGTTAGTTGCCCTAGAAGAGGTAAGAATCACTGTTGTTTGTCCACACAAACATTTTTATTTAAATTATCTCACTTTCATTGTGTTTTTAAACGTGACTGTTTTTTCCTCATCATTTTCTCCAGGAAGAAAAGTATGAAAGTAGAAATGTACTGTTGACAAATTATTACTCCATCATTCCGACTGTAGCCAGAAAGGTTGATTGAACTGTGAGTAAAGGTTTCTTCCCTCTGGTTGTTCCAGGTCAGAAAAAAAATCGGTATTTGGATAAAAATCTTAAAACTGTAGTCACAGTTTGAGAGTAGATTTTGCTTGTGTGTGTAGGTGTGTGTGTGTGAAGGAGAGAAAGAGAGAGAGAAAGAGAGAGAGAGAGAGAGAGAGTGTGTGTGTGAGTGTGTGTGTGTGTGTGTGTGTGTGTGTGTGTGTGTGTGTGTGTGTGTGTGTGTGTGTGTGTAAAGACAGACACAGAGATGATCACCGCTCTGTACTTATCTGGGATTGACTCACTGTGATGGTGCAACAGAAAGGAGTGAATCATGGCTCTGATAATCTGCTCTACCTCAGCTTCCCCTTCCATCAACTCAGACCATTTAGCCTGCTGCTCCCAGACCCCCATTCCTCCCACACAATCATCGACAGGTTGGCTTCGTCTGACAGACTTATTCTTCAACCCCTCTATCCTAACCTTTCCCTAGACTCAGGAAATCCCATAACACTCTATCTGTTTGTCCAGATGGACTTTCACTCCCTCATACTGACTGAGAGCGAACAGATGTAACTGATACGTCATCAAACGGCAGTGAGAGTCACCTGATTATTTTTAAAGTTGTGATTCATTAGATGCGACTGTGTGGAGTGTCGTTGACGCAGATCTATGCATACACCCACACATAGATGGTATGTATGTTACGCACATAGACATACACACAGACACACACACACACACACACACACACAGATACACACACACACAGCCGCATATACACACACACACACACACACACACACCTGCAAAACGCATACACACACATACAGATACAGATGCACACACAGCCTTCCCTAGTGATTAAAGCTAATGGTACTTTGAAAGTAAAATTCAAGGTCAGGTTAATTACAAAGACAGATGACTAGCTTCTTGCCATCCTCTGCATCATCTAGCTCATCAACTTCTATATGATGGTGCCACCGTCTCACACACAAACACACACACACACACACACACACACACCTGCATACACACACACCCACACATACACACAGACACACACACACACACACACACACACACCTCCTCTATTTACGCTTATGTGCCCCCATACACCATTAGCCTCTGACCTGTGTGAACCTTGTGTGTGTGTAAGTGTGTGTCCATGAGTGAGTGTGTGTGTGGCCCATTAGAAATCGGACTATATTTATGACTCCAACACGCGTTAGGTTTTAATGAGGCTAGCTAGGAACACGATAATTTCACACACGCGGAGACATGCAGACCCGAACACACACACACACACATGTTTACAGTACAGTAATGAGTAGTGGCAGTGAGAAAATGAGAGAGTGTGTGAGAGGTTGTGGTGAGTCCCTACAATTCTGGAGAGTGTACACACACAGTGACACACTCATAGATGCACACACACACACACAGACACACACACACACATACACTCTCACACATACACTCTCACACACACACACACACACACACACACACACACACACACACACACACACACAAATAAATGTTCCTACATTGCTGTAGGCCCAGTGGGAGTTGGAGCATTCACTGGCCACACCGGAGCAGTAGCATTTTTCGCAGCCACGGAGATTGTTGCCCTGGAGATTATAGAAGCCCAGTTTGCAGCGGTCGCAGTCCTCCCCTTCCACATTCTCCTGCAAAAGATGGAGGGAGAGACACAAACAGGCCATGAGGGAGGAAACGGAGAGGGGGGTGACGAGAGAGAGAGAGAGATAGAGAGAGAGAGAGAGAGAGAGAGAGAGGGAGGAAGGAGGCAGGAATAGCAGCTGGATGAGAGTGTGTGCTCAACAGTGAATCCCTTACACACTACGACAGTCCCCGTACCCCCAGGAGGAAACCGCCGCTAAGCACAAAATGACACACACAAGCAGCCACAACTAATGAACAAATAATACACCACTGTCAGCCACACTCAGCTCTGCTGGGACACGGTGGGGGAATTCACACTGGGACACGCCGATGTGCTTTAGCTCCCAACCCTACCACAGACGGTCACGGCTGGGACTGTGTCTGGCTGCCTTGTGTCCTCTGAGCCTTGCAGACTTAAAGCAACACTACGCAACAGTTTGCCACTTTCTGAGGTATGTTTTTATAGACAACTAGTTTTGCTGTTCTCTTCAAAAGCATTATGTAGGGAAATGGTCATGTGACGGACGGATAAACACACATGTCGTTTCCACTAGCCATCCAGGATATGCACTACTTACGTATATAGATCTGTGTTCTGGGCCAGAAGACCCCGTGAAAATGTAAGAAAAGCTCTCACATTTTCAACTATATCGCCAAAGGACACCAATTAGCATGTTAGCAAGCTTTTATCAGTGACAACAGGGCTGTTGGCGGTTAGCGCACTAGTTTTAGGCCAAAACTCCTTAATGCTGCTTTAACAAAAAAAAAAAAAAAAAAACATATTCTGTGTCTGTGAATATGGTCCCTGCATGTCGGCCAGACGTGGTATTACATCTCCAGCTTGGAATGCCTCCATCTGGTCTAGAACATAATTTACGACCATCTCTGAATTTTATATTCCACTTATGTTGGCCAATGGCCTGTGTAAAGTCGTAATTGTTGGGGGCTGCCAGCAGACTACTAAAGTGTGCTTGAGCGCCCTGGAGGACATCGAAATTCGGACCGCTTTGAGCATCGGCACTCAGGACGAAAAACAAACCGGATTTATATTTGTCCTGATGTCAGCCAGATCGTTGATGTCATGGCCGTGACAAATTTGCAGCCTTGGTAGTTTGGAGGTGGTGGTGGGAGAGGATGTGTCATCATGGGCAAAAGGGTGAAATAAGTTGTTACTGAATCATGGGGATGAGGAAAAGCCCTCACTAATGATTGCTCCCTGGAGGATAGGGGCTGTGGTAGAATTGTTGATGTGTGTGTTCGCAGAAGGTGGCTTGCTCTGTGTTTTCTGAGTCAGTGAGAGAGAGAGAGAGAGAGAGAGAGAGAGAGGGAGGGAATGAGAGAGAGAGGGGGGAGAGAGAGGAAGAAGGAAAAGAGTTTCAACATTGAGCCGAGCAATTCATCTCAATATGCCACGGCTGTTGATGGCACTGCAGCGTTTCTCTCTTTGCAGCAATGTATCTCTCTTTCTGCTCAGTAATTAGACCCAACAAAGAGCAAAGTTCACCACCAACTCCTCGACACGGCCAGCGGTCAAACCGAATAATTGGCTGCTGGAGGAGGCAGCCTTCAAAAGCTTGCTTGCTTGCGAGCGCCGGCTACGACGGTAGCTGATCTGCTTCAGTGGCAAGCTGATGAACTGGCGTTAATTAGCGTCAACCTATGGAACCAAAGCCCCGATGGGTGACAAGTCTGGTTATATTTAAGGACAACTCTACCCACTTGCACTGCATGGACTTTCTTTAAAGGTTTATTTTAAAGCAGGCGTTCTCGCAGCCTACCTTGCACAGGCAGGGGGATTGACAGGGGTCCTCATTGGTGCTCCCATCTAGGCTGCAGTTGCAGCGGACGCAGTGGGGGAAGCCAGTGTAGCCATAGTCACAGCGCTGACACTTCTCTCCGCCATAACCAGTCTTACAGAGGCAGGAGCCAGCCGTTAACTCTGCACAGATAGAAACAAGACAGTATTGAGGAAAAAGAAACTCAGTTGATACCGAGTTTACTCTCAGAAAAGTTTCTGAAGTTGGTTTCCTGTGATTAAAAGTTTATGAAGGCAATGCCTTGGTAGGTTTGGTAGAGAACCTAAACTAAAATAACCATTCCAACATCTTCTACCTCTATAATGACTCTAATCCCAAACCACTCCAACATCTTCTACATGTATAATGACTCTTACCACTTACCACTCATACATCTTCTACATGTATAATTACTCTAACCACTAACCACTCATACATCCTCTGAGCTCAAACAGTGCAAGTGCAGCATCTATGTACAATTATATGACATTATTTGAAGAAACAAGGGTGTAAAAAGATCCTTTCTCCTAATGGTAATCTTCATTAAGATCATGCATTCAGATTAACAAACATGGAGAGTCTTCATGTTTCAGGGACATAAATTGTGTGAGAGAACCCACCAGCCTTAGTCTGGGACTCATCGGGGATGCAGCTGCCGTGCAGAGAGCCAATGAGGTTGCAGGAGCAGGGTCTGCAAGGGTCCGCTTCTTCTGGTTTCACCTGAGGGATTCACAGCCACAGACAGAGAGTGAGGTCACGCCACTAACATGCCATATGGGAACACCTAAATACTGAGAGCACCCACATGGTATCTAATGAGAATGATTGGCCAGTTACAAAAACATCTTTTCAAATGATGTAACATGTTGACATTCATGAACGCTAAAGTAATAATAGCCAACATGATGGATTGCACTTTCTGCAAACAACTGTGTTTTCTATCACTGAATTTGAATTTTGGAAGAATTCAGTCCTTCGTCGGAGCTCTTAGGCGGCCCGCCTGCCGCGCCCTCAACAGATGGACTCCTACCCCGACAGGTCGGTAGTATCCCTCGGCGCAGGTCTGGCAGTTGATCCCAGCCGCGTTCTCGGAGCAGCCAAGGCACAACGCCGCCCCCCCTCGTACTCCCCCTGAACGCTCAGACTCAGCTTCCTGTCGGCCACTGTCTGGTTGAAGTAGCACTCCTCCGATTTCCCATAGCAATTACACTCTACGGGGCAAGCGACAAGCAAAAGGGAGTTGGAGACAAAAACACAAACACAAACACAAACACGGGCTCCACAGCAACCAGATGGGTCTGTGGGTATTCAAATATTCATTATATAAAAAATATGTTTGCGAGTAAATGTACATTTCTAGTTATGAGACAAATGGGAATAGGTGGCTCCATTCACTGCGACATACATATTGCTGTCTTGTGAGCTAGAGTCAGGAGTTAAGTGTCCATGCCTCTGGGATGTAGCGCATTAGTATACTCTACAGCATAATGTATTGCTCAATAAAGATATACTGTCTTAAGGGAGTCTGAAGCACAGTGATTGTGGATGACCTAGTTTTAATGGTCAGTTCCAAAAGTAGGTGCTCTTTGGTAAGGTTTTTCAACTACCTAAAGTGGGGGAAAAAACGGTCCAACACTGATATTCTGTAGACCTTTGAATCTCTGAGTTTCGAGACCTTCAAATACTCTTATTGTACAGAAATTATGGCTTTTTAACCAAATGTCAAAAAGCCTTAGCATGCCAGCTCAGCCACTGCTCAGTCTCTTTTTATAAAGGATTTTCAATGTTCTACCATGAAAAGCGGTGTGCACCTGATTATTTTCCACCACTTTTCAATCATGAAAGATTTGCACTGACTTATAACACACTTCACTTCAAAGAACCCTAAGAGCAGAGTAAGGCCAGGCTTTCTAATGCTAAGAGTGTTCTAAAATGATTAAGCCCTATGGCCATGGCGACAACAAAGCGGCACTCTCTGGCAGGCATAGGAAGTGGCACCGACTGACAGCTCGGCATCTTACTCTCGCAGACGTGGCGCGTCAGGAAGGTTCCCGCCATCCAGGGCCGCTGGTGGTAGCCGGGGCAACAGCGGTCGCAGCTCTCGCCACACGTGTTGTGTTCGCACTCGCAGCTGAATTTCTGACAGGTGATCAAATGACAACAGCACTCAAGTGTCAACCTTTCACCCCAACCCTCATCCACCCCCCCCCCCCCCCACACACTTCACCCCACACCTCAAGGGAGACAGGCTGAGCACACATCACAGAAGACTTGAACATGAGATTGTGGGTGGGCAGACAAGCCTATATACAATACAAGCACAGCAAAACAAGCTTGATATATTGTCAAACACTATATGATAGAAGCTCACGCTGCTGAAATATCAAACATTTATCATGAATGAAATGTAAATTAAGTCATCTTTTTCTTTCATACAAAACCATGACCTTATTCTTTCTTTGGGAATAAAATGTTGCTTGCAGTGACAACTCAAAATGTATCATGTAATTGCTATTAACATCTGAATAGAGGTATTTAAAAAAAAAAAAAAACTACAGCTGGGAATTGAACAGGACATCTTGCTACCAACCTCCAGTTAAGCACAATGGGCATTTGGCAGCAAAAGCTTGATCAAATATCAACCAGCATTCCATCCGAATGACTAACACAGAGTTCCGAATTGTCCCCGGAATATGTGAGAATCCTGACATGTGCCTTGAGGGACAGTGGGAGCTTAGAACACAACCTTGGTCTGGCTGTCGAGGGGGCAGGCTTTGGCGTGGCCGTAGCAGATAACACATGCCTCCCACGGAGATGTCCTTAATAGAGTAGTAATAACTGCCAACGAAAGCAACACACGCATAAGACACTGTGTCAAGGCACGTCTCCACAGCTCTTAATCCATTGGCGCCACTAAAGCCCTGTTTGCCAAGTGGGCTGCCGTTGAGCCTCGGAGATCTCGCTCTGAAAACCCATGCAGCACTCTCGTCTAGTGTTTCATTGGTATTCAAAGGCAATTTCTCTACTGTGTGTGTGTGTGTGTGTGGTGTGTGTGTGTTGTGTGTATGTGCGTGCCCATGTGTGTGTTGTGTGTGTACGTGTGTGTGCATGTGTGTGTCTGTGTCTCTGTGTGTATGTGTGGGTATGCATGTGTATGTGCATACCTGTGTGTGTGTGTGTGTGTGTGTGTGTGTGTGTGTATGTGTGTACATGGTGTGTGCTATAATGTATTTGGGGTGCATATATGTGTGTGTACATGTGCCTGTACGTGTGTGTGTATGTGTACCCTGCATGCTTGTGAGCGTGTGAGCATGTGTGTGTGTGTGTGTGTATGTGTGTACATGCGTGTGTGCATAAATGTATTTGGGTGCATATATGTGTGTGTACATGTGCCTGTACGTGTGTGTGTATGTGTACCCGTGCATGCTTGTGAGCGTGTGAGCATGTGTGTGTGTGTGTGTGTGTGTGTGTGTGTGTGTGTGTGTGAGTGTGTGTGTGTGTGCGTGAACACCACACCATGACAATGAGAGCCGCAATTTCATCCCTCCCAATCCCCGCCCCGGGAAACGTGACTGCTGAAACTGAAACAGTGTTTTGTAACGAGAAATTTCTCACTTGCAAAATAAGGCCCACCACATCACACCCCCCCCACCCATCAACCCCCCCAACCGCAATCTGTCCATTAATTCAGCGGCTAGAGCAGCTCCGCTCGTGACGGATAGCAAGTGGGGGCTAAAGTCAACACATGACAAGGTGGATGTTCCTAAGAAAGAAGCAGATTTCTTAATTATGGACGTTTTTTAATTAAGGCCCATCTGCTAGTCTGGGCTCGGGCGATCAGTGCACAGATGGAGAGCATGATGATAGGTGATTTACTCAGACAGATAGATAGATAGATAGATAGATAGATAGATAGATAGATAGACATATATATTGATTGATTGATTGATAGATAGATAGACAGATAGATTGATTGCTTAATCGATAGATAGATAGATAGATAGATAGATAGATAGATAGATAGATAGATAGATAGATTGACTGATTGATTGATTGATTGATTGAATGAATGAATAATTTATTTGACACAGTTAGATTCAAAGATTGTGTGAGAAACGGAAAAGAAAGGAGCTATATACAGAGAGACAGAAAGAAAGTGAGAACTGGTTAAAGAGACTCACACGTCTGGTGACTATGCGGTCCACCTCTCGTGGGTCGTTCTGAGCCAGGGTCATGAGGTCAGCATTGAGCGTCCTGATTCGCTGGAACTGCAGTCGGATGTAGCGGGCAGAGGTGAAGTTGAGCAAGGTCGGGGAGGGGTCATCTGCGCTTGGACGGCCGTTGATGAGGGAGGTGTGAATCTGGCCACAACAATGTGACAAGTATGAGGAGGGGGCAGACAGCATGCTTCAAAGTATAATCCCATGACTTCACAACAATGAGTGATGTTGTTCAAAAAGAAAAATTATCTCAGAAATAGTCCTTTAAACTCATACACATATGTCCACAGACTCTCACAGACTCTCACAGACTCTCACAGACACACACACACACACACACACACACACACACACACACACACACACACACACACACACACACACACACACACACACACACACACACACACACACACACACACACACACACACACACACACACACACACACACACACACACACACACACACTGTATCCTCTTTTTATGTGGTAATAGTATACTAAAATAATTCATAGCGGGTAAACTCTGATGGTATTCAATATGTCACAAACTGCAGCGATGTGGGATGGAACATTATTTATGAGTCGCTGGCAAATGTGTTCGATCCCTGTAGAGTAGGGTTAATGATGTCTGCTAATTAAAGACACCAAGGATGTGTTTTTCCTCCTCTTCTCCAGGCTTGTTTTGAAGAAGCAGGAGACTGACATTTCAATCGCCTGATCTGCCATCCACCCACAACTCATTAGAACTTTACTGTGATCATGCGACAGTGTGTGTGTGTGTGTGTGTGTGTGTGTGTGTGTGTGAGAGAGAGAGAGTGAATGTGTGTTTGTGTGGGGGAATTTGTGCGCTTCAAGATCTGTGAGCCATGTGTATAGCTGTGTATGCCTATGTGTGCAGGTCAGTATGTGTGCAAGAGAACTATAGGGTTGCATGTACACATGCATTTGTGTGAATGTGTGTGTGACTGTAAGTGAGTGTGTGTGTGTGTAGGTATGTGAGTGTAGGTGTGTGTGATGTATTGGACAAAAATAAACAGCATAGTGTGGGGGTGTTCAGTGTGCAAACACAGCCTCAGTCTTTCTGTATGTCTCCAATAATGAGAGCTGGATTACACAACCTCCACTCTAATATCTCCAAATTGTCAATTCAAATCAAGTCATCTCGACACATAGGCAATCACGTCAGATATAGCCTTCACCGCGCAGCCTATCGTATCTTTTGTTGTGTGTGTGTGTGTGTGTGCGCGCGCATTATTTTACTTTTCATGCATTCTAAGAAAAGGCGTGAAAACATTTGCAAAAGCAACACAAACATGTCGAATACATTAACTGTGAAACATAGCGTTTGCTTGTTTAGTCTTACTCTCATTTTCTTCAGTGAAAAAATGCATGCACCCTGTTTTCCACTGGTCCAAGATCAGTTTCATCATGGACCGGCCCTGTGAACTACACCGTTCGTGCACGCCAGCTCTGCGGTTCCTATTGTCCTTCATGCCCTGTTCCACTTACTCTATCAGTTCCTCCTCCATGCCTGATTGAAAAGGTGCTGGTTGGCAATATTAGCAGGTAATTAACTAGAAGTAATGCCAGTGTGATGCTGGCCCCCACTGAACCCCATATGAAGTCAGTGAATAAAGAGAATAAGAGTAACATGGTGGTGGCATCTATGAATGTGCTGCCACTTGAGACTGCCACTGTGTTGAAAAGTGGATGCCACTTTCTAATTGTTTCATCAGCCATTTATCTTTTTTTTTTTACTCAGCGTGGCTTTGTTGAATGCCAATGACGACGAGGCTTAGCTGGCGAATCAAATATGCATCGTGTCTCTCACCTCTCCATTCTCCTGCCGGTGGATCTTTGAGTAGAAGGAAATATCTCCACACTTTTTCACTGTATCACTGTTTCATCTGTATGTCTTATATGTGATTGTGCTTTTATGAAGAATGGTATGAATTCATTTAAATTAAGTTAAATTAACAAGTATTACACATCAAGGCCACTCCAAAAAGAAATCACATCTGTGAATCGAATATGTCTTGCGATGGCGCTTACCTCTCCATTCTCCAGAGGGTGGATCTTGGAGTAGAAAGACGTGCAGATGACCTCGTCGTCCCGTGTATAAGACGGCGGGCCTCTGCCCGGCACCACGTTGAAGCGGGTGAGGCACTCGGTGTCTGTGATGGCGTAGTATTGCCAAGGGGTGAACGTGACGCCGTCCAGCGAGCGCTCCAGAATCCAGTTGCCTGGCCGGGGGGAGTTGGCCGCCTTTAAGATCATGTAGGCAATCTGAAACACCTGAGCAAGAAAAGGTCAAGGAGAGAGGTCAATGAAAGGTCATAGCTACACTACTTATTTGACTACATGCTACAAATGTTTTGAGTTGTGCAACAACTGACAAATGAAAGAAATAGAAATACAATACATCATTCACGATATGCTATATAACCAGGGTATCATATTCAACTGGGAAAGAGGTGAACAAAAGTTGGAACTGTTACGACAAAATGTACATTCTGTATGTCCTATAGGTGAGGTTGCATATATCCAACAGTGCCCTGACGACTCGTTGATGTTTGCACCTTGCTGTTTAAAATAACCGTGACATTTCAATCCTCAGCACTGCACAGCATACAGTCATTTAGAAGTAAACATGGTGATTTCCTCTAACAGGAATACTTCCTCGAGCACATTTATGCCCAATTACACATTACTGACACTGTCTATACTTTTCTAATTGCTGTCTACTGAGTTACTGTGAAGATAATGCAAGTTGACAGCACAGAACAATTAATTCCAACAGAGTGGCGCTGAAAACCACTTTAGGTGATTCCTGTGATCTAAAAAGTAATGCAACATTTTCTCATTCCCATGTGAATCTCGTGACTGAACCTTTAAAGACAACTGCCTCTGCAGCCCATTGCTAAAGGCACAGTTATAAACCATTACAGAAACAGAGGGACATGCCTTCAATCAAGGTTTTACTCAAAAAAAGATGAATGTGTCTGCAGTTACACCCCATGAAAACAATATGAATTCATAATGTACCTAAGGAAAAGTAAGGAAGACGAAAATATTTTGTATGTATATTTACAGACAGAAGAAAGGTTTAGTTAGGAATGAGGTCAAACTTGTATCTAACACAGTCTTAGTACAGTACAGTAGTAACATACTTCACACAGATATTCAAATTAAAAAGTCCTGCGAGACAATCCTGAAACGCTGAAACGCTGACTTTGCCATGGTGGGTAATAATGTGGCACGGTGGCTCAGTTGCTTGCACTGCTTGCACTGCCGCCTCACAGCAAGAAGGTCATGGGTTCGATTCCCGCATGGGGTGCTGTTGGCTCTGGGGGGCAGGTCCTCCCCAGAGTGAACAGTGCTCAGGTGGGCTATCTCCTGGGCCTTTCTGTGTGGAGTTTGCATGTTCTCCCTGTGTTCACAAGGGGTTTCCTCCAGTAAGAACCCCAACAGAAAAAACATGCAAAACAGAACACCAAGACGATGACAGTTCACTTTACTTGGTCCCCGGGCGCTGCAAAGCTGCCCACTGCTCCTGGAGGGTCCTTGAGGAAGGACAGTCCAGGATGGGAAAAAGCAGAAACTAAATTCACTGCGATCTCAGGCTTACCTGCGTGTGTGTGTGTGTGTCCTGTGTCGCCTCCATATATGCACGTGTGTGTTCCAGTGTGTCGTGTGTGCCATTAAAAAAACCTGACAAAGGTCTTAATTAATAACAAAACCTTGACCAACTTCATATTCTTTACCAGCAATCCTAAAGCCTGCCATGCAGCTGAGTGCCAGACCTACGCACATATTAAAAGAGACTGCATAAGCAGGGTCGGGCAAACAACTGTCCAATAAGATGATGATTTGAACAGTCCATTAACATTTACCACAATGACAGTACGAAGGCACAAGGCTCAGAGAATAGTTTGGAAATCTTTTAACAGAGTTTTTCCTAACTCTGAAAAGATCTGGCAAATAAGACGAACAATGAATGGAACTTCTGAGAAGCTAAACAAGACAACATACATATAATCATATGCACAGAAAATGCCTCCCCAGAAAATGATCACATCTCAGCATCTGGTCTATTAAAAGAAAACATGGGGGGGGGCATGGTGGCGCAAGCCGATAAAGCCCCCCACTTACGGGCTACAATTGCCCGAGGGGACCACAGGTTTCAAAGTCTGGTCTGATGTCATTTTTGTCAAAAGAAAACAATGCTTGAATGAGAATTCATCAAGTTCAGAAAGAAGATGCTCTACAGCAAAAGGCAGTCTCCTTACCCGTGGTGAGACAACGTACTTACGTACAACAGCACTTACGTATGGAGCTAATGGCTTAGACTGGCAGAAGGGACACTGGGAATAGTCTGGGCCAGACCACTTTGATAAGGTGTTTTTTTTTTTACATTACCTGTAAAATGTGATTTTTATTACATAGTTATTTCTTTGATGTTTTAGCAAACAGAGGAATGCTATGTTTATGTCTCAGGGGTCTGTCTTGTCATTGTGTAATGTTGTCAACTCCTATATATTGTTCATTGTTCTGTCTAGGGGGACTTGGAGATTTGTCTTGTTCTGGTATGCATTATGTAGACCTTTAGACTGCTGATTGTTGTCCTCTGTTTAAGGAGAGGCTAAGCAGGTATTTTTATAGAGATTTAAACTGTCTGAATGTTGTTCCTCTACTGTTTTAGAGGCTTAGCAGGGTTTTGTATTGTGACTGCCTGAATATTTGTCCACTGCAGATTTAGAGGCCGGTAGCAGGTTATATTCCTTTGAGACTTGCTGATTATTTGTCTTCTGCTGATTAGAGGATTAGCAGGTCTCCTGGATATTTTTGAAAGAACATTAAACAATTTATCTTTGAACCCTCACTGTGTCTCTGAGCTTTTTAGTTTAAACCCACCATTTTTTGAAGGCAACCCCGAGGCTCGGTCTGTCACAATGTGAAAAGTAGTATCCAATGTAAGGAAATCTGCCGGTCAAACTGTACGGAGTTGGAATGCATTGGTCTGGAATATCATTTTTAACAGCACAAATGTCCTTTGTTCCTATTGTAAATTACCACCCAACCTCATCAATCAATGTTTTAAGTTCCAAAAACATGCTAAGAGAATGTAATGTTTAGTACAGGTAGTCATTATGATATATTTTAACATCAATTGGGAAGAACGGTTCAATTAGATAGAACCTCAAACAGATAACTGATGGTTTTTGACCTTTCACAACTGATCAAAGGGCCAACAAGGATTACCTACTCCACCAGAACTCAGATTGATTCAGTGTTAAGTAATAAACCTGAGAGAGAAATCCAGAATCTTGGAATATGATAACTGGGCTTGCTAGAAAATTAAATAACAAGCGATTTAGCTTTTCTATTGCCAAAGAGCATACCATTTTTTACAATTCCCAAAAATGAGCAGGAGCGTATTAAGAGTACTATCCAACACTTCAACTGGAATGATTTGCTATTAGGAAAGAACCTGGGATGAGGACAGTAAAATACAGAGTATTATCATAGAATGTACCCGTACGATTATGTTCAAGAATAAAAAGAAGAGCCTTCCTCCAATAAATACAGACATTTTAAACTGATAAAAGAACAAGATCATTCTTTAGCAATGGCCATAGGACTTAACTATACCATTACAAAACATTGTCATTTACGGTGTCAAGAAATAAGGTAAAAATGGAGGCTAAGGAAAGCTAAAGCTGTATTTGGTGAGGCTAGAGGTAACATCAAAATGGATTTTAATCAGCTAAAGGAAAGCCAATTGAACTGGACCTGGATGGACTCAGCTCACCAAAGGAACCAGATGAAGTAGCAATGGCATAGCTTATTCATAGGTTATGAATATTATCAGATCTCTCAAAACCATCAAGAGCAAAGGATTGCATTGGGAAGGGATACAATTGATGCTTAAAAATCTTACCTCGCCACTAGCTAAGCCCATCACCAAAATCATTAACCTCTCTATATCTCAGGGAAAGTTTCCAAGTGCCTGGAAAGTCTACTATTGTTGATCCAATTTATATATATGGGCATCCCCATTCTAGCCGTAATTACAGGGCCCATCAGTAGCCTTGCTATAATGTCTAAGGTTGCAGAGAAATTGGTAGGTGAGCAAATCATCCACCACCTGAAGAACAGCTCCTTGCTCCTTGCTTCCTGCCACCCGATGCAATTGGCTTCAGGGCCACTACTCAACTGAAACAGCCAATTGTTTCTTCTTAGAAAAACAGTAAAATAACTGTTGGATAAGGAGAAGTGCCTTTAGTCTGTCTGCCTTTTCTGTAAGGAACTGTACCAGAACTCTATTCCAACACATATCAGAAAACTCAAACACATACAAGTCATTAAGTTCTCATTTAAAACGGTGGCTTCTCGAGAGTCAAATCTGTCAGCACAAAAAAAAAACGTTGTTAATGTCAGTCTGTCTGTGAATTTGTCTCTTGCTTCCTCCAACTACTGGGCAGTGGAATGTAATGTCCGTTGAGGTTTTGTGTTTCTTTTGTTTGTTTTGCTTTTGTTCTCAGGGAGCCTATTGTAACATCTGGCCGGCGACAGCAGGTAGCCTTCTGGGCTAATTCTGGCATATTTACAGTAATGTTCATTGATCTCCCTGTTAAATTAATTCATAAATAAATATATAAATATGATTGACAGGAATTTCATTTAAAAACAATATGCTTAGGTTTTCGTAACTAATTTTAGCACCCCCTACAACAGTCAAGAGCGACCAGACAAAGAGAATGGGAGAGAAAAGCAAAGGCCCTAAACAAGGGAAGCAGACGGCAAAGAGAGGCAAAAAGACTTCCCATGATTTCCCACTGTCACCAATCCAGCAGAGGAGGCACCAGAGGCCTGTGCAGTGTCTTTTCTTTTGGAGTAACTTAACGCACATCGAGATCTATTTGCAGCACCCTCTAGGGCCTGAGCTCAAAGGGCTGAACACTCCTTCAAACTAACGCTGTGTTGAACACACAGTACATGAGACAATGAAGCTCGGGGGCCGTATCGTTAATATGCCTCTTTCAACAAAACAGGACAAGGAGGGAAGACGAAGGCACATTCCACAAGAAAGAAGAGTCGAGTTGAGGCAACTTCCGTTGCCGATCCATCCTACATCATGCAAAGACTGTGCGCTGCGATCGGTAGCAGAGAGAGAGATTCGTTGAGATTTTTCTTTTCATCTGGTTTGGATGAGGGGTGTTGCGTTTCCTCTGCGACAAAAGCGCGAGCGCTATCGACGCCATGCTTATGCCCTCCTCCGCAACCCGAGAGGACAGGGCCCAGGACACATGGGGAGAACGGCCACAAAAGGTGCTTTGTTTTCCGCTCGTTGGAGGAAAGGGGGAGGAGGAAATAAAGGAAGAGTTTCAGGGAGCAGGAGGAGAGGAGTGGAGAGGAGAGGAGAGGAGAGGAGAGAGGGTTGCGGCTAGCTCCAGTGTGCTGGCTGAGACGCCATGCCTTCATGTGGCACCCTATCAGAGGCATCTCATGCTCGAGTGGGTAGCATGACAATGCAGGATTTTTTAATCATTAGTTCAGTGGAGGACACTGAGATGTTAACACAAATCAAATCTTTCTTAGAGCACAGCTCTGTTGAGCAAAAACCTTGCATGGAACCAGTCCTGCCAAGTACTGTAAAACTGCAATGAGACTGTGATGCTGCATTACATTGTTTACATAAAGCTATCCGCTACATGACTATAAGTAAATGTATACATTCATATGAATGACATTCCATTTTTTGTAAGACATTTTTTAGGACAAAGCTTCAGTGGGACCATGAAGCACAAAGAGCCCTTTCTGCAGTGCCCCAGATGAAGCCACTTATGACGAACAGGCCTCATCTGGCTGGCGGGAAGGCCGAGCGGGCGTATCACTGTCAGACACATTGTTTGTAAGGGGCATCCGAAGCTTCGAGGGCAAGGAAAGGTCGCAGTTAGCTCAACACCATCAGTGTCAGGGCTAAGGCACTGCTGACAGGCGCACCAAACTCAACATGCCTGAATGACATTCCGACAGCTCTGAGAATAGACAAAAACACCCTTTAACTCTGCCAAAAATAGAGTTATGGGGCGGGAGGGGGGGGGGGTATTTCTTCTGTTTTCATTTCATAAAGTTGGGCCACACTTTGTTTGACAGTCACCTGAACTTCCTGGAAATAAAAACAGCCTGTGAGCACATCACCTAACTTTAACAGCAACCCGAAATGGGTTTGACATCAAGAAGAAAACAAAGCTATATTCATTTTATAACCCTGTTTCAAGTAAAAACAATGAGATGGGAAGGTTAATTTAGGTTAAATGATATATGTACAGTAGCCAGTTTTTCAAAACTGTTAAAGACCACAAATGATTATGGGGCTTTGGAGACAGAGCGATTTATCTTTTATAGTGATAAACCATTGCCAGTCAACGCCTCGTTAATTGCTTGGCTTTAAGTTGAGCCTGCTGTGCACACAATGCGGGCTCTCTATATGGGCCTTAGGTTGAGATTTCTCAAAATAAACTCTCTCTCGTAAAACCCACATGACCTGAGGTCAAGTCAGATTAAGTCAGATATGGCCTCCTCTGCTGTGAGCGTGCCTTCAACTTAGAACATGTCCCAGAGAGGAAGAAAAATGGACATGACCGAATAGGTAGGATATAAGCATTACAGCTGGTATACCCCTGAAAGTACAGACAAGTAAGAACTCCTTGTATAGATTTAGAACTGCTTTGACAGTAAACAACAATCTGTAATCATCGCTGCAAGGACTTGTTAAAGGCATTCCACAAGGTCACTGACTCCTGGTTATTTTAAAGCACCCTTTACTACTGACAGGTTGGTTCACAATGGAACTTTAATCCAAATGGTTCCTCCACACACAGTCCCCACCAACACCCCCAACACACACACGCACACACACACACGCACGCGCACACGCACACGCACACACACACACGCACACGCACACACCACACACACACGCACACACACACCACACACACACACACACACACAAACAAGATCTGGAGATTGGAGAAGCCAGAAATAAAAATGTTGTTTACTGTCAGTCAGGCAGTGAAGTCACCTGAAGACAATCTTAAGCCATGTGTCATTGAAGAAGTATTCAGTTGAGAAAAAAAATCCCCTAACAGGAAGACACATTTTTTGACATTCAGACGTACTCCTGGGATGCCAGTAATGTCCAGACAACTTATAGCATGGCAATATGTTTCAACTGTTTGCATTTAGGGTCAGACTTTTGCATCTCTCTTTCTTTTTGCTGTGAGGGAAATCCGTCAAAACAGGCCACAACTCTAAAATTCATCATCTAGGACCAGTTTGTGTTAAAAACTCAGGAAAGCGTACCAGGCACATAAAAACTAGCCTGCCGGAGAACTTACCACCATTTCCAATTTACAAGACCCATAAAATCATCAGTATATCCCATTTTCGCCACTGAATGACACCCCAAGCACAATGCAATTTCTCAGCTGTCTCAAGGCTGTGAAACGTTTACTGAACCAAAATCACACACCTTTCATATACTGACTGAAGCAGATTTTAATTAGCGAAAGCAATGCCTCTAAAATGGCTTCCTTTGGTTGTTGTGCTCTTAGTTTTGCACACATATGGCATAGGTTAACGCCTGCGGAATAGTTGAAGCAAGAAAGGTCATTTCTATAGGAGGCCTAATCCACAAATATCTGAGCACGTTCTGCTCCTCGCTTTTCCTGTAATTATGTACTGCCAAACAGGATTCATCTTAACGAAGCATTGAATTTAGTGCTTGCCACCCCCATAAATGTCAAATCATAAATTTGTACTAAAGGGATTCTCTCTCTCTCTCTTTCTTTCTCTCTCTGTGGTCTATCTGTGTTGTACAAGTGACAGAACTAAAAATAGATATTAATAAACTCTTGCTAAGGCAAAACATTAAAACAAACATTTAAAACTTTAGCAGTCAACAAACACATTTCCATCCCCTTATAGCAAACCAATCTCTCCTCCAATTGTGAGTTTAACCGAATACAAACAGCCTGCAGGCCTATACCCACCACAAATCCAGCGATAAAAATATGTTCTTATTTGAACCTAGCCTAAAAAATAATCAAAGTGATGTCCTCAGACTCAATAAAACAAAGCCATTGATTGCGCTGTACACTCCAGCCAGCCAGAGCATTGAGCTAATGACTGACGGGACCACATTGCCCAAACTGGCAGAAATGCAGTGATGCTGCCAGGGCCGTAATGGCTGTAATTTCTCCATCCGAGATCGGCCAAGCACCGCACACAGTCTGACTGTCATTACTCAGATATCCACTTCAGAAGGGGGGGGACTGCTTGCGGGCTAACGAGAGGGAAATGAGTGTGCCGATGTCAACAGCCGATTAACGACACGCTCGCACACATCACCGCCAGCGCTGGCCGGCAGCGGCACAGACCACAGACTCATTTTGCCGCCGTGGTGACAGCGGCCGGCGCGGGCCGCAGGGGAAACGCGCCCGAGTGAAGCGCAAATAGGATTCAATTTTACAGCACGGGTGATGGCGCAAGGAAAGCAGTCACTCAAACAGCACACACACAAAAGACGACGCATGAATGAACACCATGAGAAGAAGGAATGGCATCTCGCACACAAAACCCAAGCAATATTGTTTCTTGGTTGGGAAAAGTTATTTATTTTGAATGATGTAAAAAAAATAATACATTACTGTAGTTTGCAAGCTAAATGTTCCCAACACCATCCCTTAGGCAAAGCCTAGTGGGCTAGAATATAAATCTACACTGGCATTGCATTTAGACCATACCACATGGAGGCTATTTTGGTGTAGGCTAGTCAGGACCTTATGAAGAGACACTCAGCACTGTCTGTGACAAATGTGCAGACCCATCATGTCCGTATTTCTTTCCCAGCTCACTGTCACAAGATGGGAGCTTTGAAATATGCATTGTACATTTGTTTTATATATCACTTGGGCACAGCGTTAGTACCAACGCTAGTTTAATCTGGAGAGTCGAATCTCAGCGTGCGGTTCAAGGATAATACGCCGTGATTCCATCAAGCGGGGTGACAGCACGGATGTCGGTGACTGATGGGCTAGCAGTCATTAGCACGGTGGAATGGCTATCTAGGCACTTTTCCGTGTCAAATTTGAACTGCACAATTAAACAGAGAAGGTATGATTATCAATGACATGGACACACGTTACATCACACACTCACACACTCACACACACACATACACACTCACTCAAACACACACACAGCCAGACAGAAAGACACAAAAACACCTATTTACCTGAAACATGATTTAACATTTTTTCACCAAAAAAAAAAGGAAGATCTGTCAATTTAAACAAAAAAAGAGTTGAAGACTACTACAGTTGTTAGCGGGCGGTGATCTTCTGTATAGCTTCAAATTCTCATTTATCTTGATATATATCTTACAGTCCTTTTTTCCTCACTGTCTCCCCTTTATAGTGTGATATATTTAATCCAGTGAGCTCAAAATGACATGGTCATTAATTCTAGACTGACCTCGTGTTAGCCTTTTGTGTTACATGCCAGCATGTATTAATGAGGGAGAATGTACTTGCATTTCAGTTTCCAAGAAAAGAGAGAGAAGAGAGAGAGGGTGCGAAGCGGACATGCTGATATAACTGTTCACACGGGTCCACTAAGGATGTGACCTTTGACCCCGCGGACACCATAAACTCAGTGGAAGACAAACTCCTGTTGAATCACGTCGCAGGGGAGCCTGCTGGAGAGGTTGCATCTGCAGAATCATCTGTGATCAATATGATAGGAATGGCCTTGGGGGAGGGTAAGGATTCTCCGCTAGAAAAAACATTATACATTCTTTGTCACTGTGAACCCATGGTGATTGCAGCCTTTTCTTTTTTTCCCTTGGTCTCCCTGTGCACTTTTACACACACACACACACACACACACACACACACACACAACACACACACACACACACACCACACACACACACACATATACACGCGCACACGCACACACCTCATTCTTTTTATTCTCTCACCTCCACATACAGTCCACACACACACGCACACACGCACACACACACACACACACACACACACACACACACACACAACACACACACCTTACTCTTTTCATTCTCTCACCTTCACATACACCTCCACACACACACACACACACCAAGACCTCAAATCCAGTAGGGAACCCACTCGGTCTAGAGCAAACTGCCATATTAATGAAGTGGTCTCCCTGGATCTGAACAAATTTCCTGCTGTAGTGTCAACAAGTGTGTCATTATGTTCCATGTTGCTGATCTGAATCTGTGGCTTGTATGGAGTTATAAGCGGCTGCCCAGACTCCAGCCAGGCTTGCACAGGCTTGATGAGGAACCAAAAGAAAGAATAGATGAAATAAATAAATAAATAAGTGAATGAATGAATGAAAAACTGTTCACGGAGAAAAGCACTGCCTTTTCCCAGGCAGAAATGGCACTTCTGTCAGAGATCTACTGTGTTTAACTTGCTGCTCTCTTCTGGTTAAATGCGGACGCTCACAAAAAGACACGTTCAGAACTAAATTACAGCATGGTGTCTTTTGTGAGTCTTTTGTGCTGCTTTGCTGTGCTGTGCTTTAAGGCAGAATAACCTTAAAAAAACGGTTTTGTTCGGAAAAAAAATAAAAAAAGATGCACTTTGTGTGAAGCAATAGAAGAGCAAAATTCAGACCCCAGTGGTCGGACAAACGACCACAAGGGTTTTAGAACTCCCTGTTCTGAAGTTGCGGCAGAGTTCACCCCAGCAAGTTCCTGCCGGGGTCAAGAGGAGAGGCAAGGCCCTGTGGCCCGTCCAAACCGAGGCGCGTGACCACTATAACTTCCACCTGAGGTCTGGATTCTTTCTTATTCGCTCCGGAGTTGCTCTGACGCCCACAACACACGCCATTGCAAAACATCTCCAGATGACTCAGTGACATACGAGGCAGCCTTGCGCAGGTGAGATCCCCAGGGAGTGAACTCTATACTGGAGTCAGACTTGTCATGGTGGAGGCATGTGCGCAATGGCATGTGTACACACAGTGTGCCGTGCAAAAACACAGGCCTTGATCAAGTACAGGCCCAACCCTCTATGTGCACAACCCTCCATGTGCGTGAAGCATACACACATACAGTGGAACTCGTGGAGAATTTCATAGCTGAGAAATGATCTGACATGGTTTTGGAACCATATGGACTTACTTACAATTGAGCATAAACCATTGTATACAGTCACACGCGGACAAGCGTCACAGATGCACACACACACACACACACACACACACACACACGGACACACATACAGATGGAGAGCGAGAAGAAAAAGAACAAAACCATATGTGTTACCTGCTTTAAGTCCAGAGTGATGGTTACGTAGTGGTAGTCCATACCATTCTTGATGCTGGGGCTCTGCCACCATCTGTTTGTCCCATCAATGGCATACTCAATGGGATGTTGCTCTGATGAATAGACAACATGGCGAAATGAACAAATCGTTTCAGCTCTCTCATGCTAAATAAAGGCTCCTATTTGAAAAAGAATGGCTACCCTCTCCCACCGGGGTGGGCCTGTGTGGGCCAATAAATGCCCATAGGTTTGGCAGCGACACTGATACCAGATGGATGATAGACATGGGTTTCACTGTGATCTCTGTATGGTATCCAAACTAATGCAAAGTGAAGTTATTATATAACATAATATATACTTAGTTATTATATTATATAATATAATATTATATATTATAACTTTTTAATTTTTTATAAATGTGTCCCCGAGTTAATCTTTCTGAAAAGGAAGGTCTAATGAACAAGCAATCTCATTGAAACACCCTGGAACCTCGTAGCTAAGATACGGCTACACAGTCCATCTAAAAATGCTTTCGCCGTGATTTGGCACCAAGGTTCACCATCACAATGCGATCATTATGGGACCAGGTTGTTAATTAAATTAAATTTCCTCAATTAGTGGAAAGAAGATTAAACCCAAGGTCTTATTTATTCATTTTCTCTAACTCATGAGAGGAAAATTCATTTTCATTCGACTTATTTCCTGCTGCAGAACAGTGCCGTTTCTCTCTCAATATCCCTTTTTTTTCTCTCACACATATGACTCTCTCAATTAGAAATGATGTTAATTATCTCACCTCCCGTCCTCCATGTTTGTGTCTAAGGGCAACAGCAGAGAACATGACTCACGCGGCGACTGTGCACCGCAGACAAGAACAAAAACAACTAATATGATTATTCCGCCTTTTGTACCCAACTGAGAGCAGAAACGCCAAGGCATTTGTAACAGCTATTGGCTGATTGCTCGAAACAGGTGAGAGTGCAGATGTTTCGGGTTGGGTCTCCAAACAGAGATATTTATTTTCTCCTCTTCACAAAAGACCTAGCATATCACAAGCCTTTTAAAGCTACCACACTGTTTCCCTCGAGATACTAAAATGAATTCTACAAAAAAAGGAAATATTTAATCAAAGATTTATAAGATATGCAGAGAAGGCACAATGGAAAACAATGCATCATAAATGAGACCTGATTTAACAGAGATTAATCCCCCCCCCCCCCCCTCACCCACATTTCCTACAAAGCAGGAAGTCCTTGGGCAGCGACTGCTATCTAAAAGCATCAGTAAATACCATCTGCAACATTTATAGTGGCCTGTCTACATAATTATAGATCTCTCTCCCTCTCTCTCTCTCTCTCTCCCACTCTGCTCTATTTCCCCCTTTCTTTCTGTCCCTTTCCCAATGCATTAAAATGGACAGGTGTCAATTGTCCCTACTTGTGTTTAAAATTAGGCCGTCTTTCAGTCTGTCTGCATGCTGTCTATCTGTTGGTTAGGGCCCACTGAGCAAATAGGAACTATTTCTTTCTGTCTATCAGCTTCTTAGCCTCTTTGTTTTCTCTGCGCGGGGATAGTGGTGTGTGCTTGTGGAAAATGGAAGGGACTGCGCTTGTGGCCACGATGTGTATGATAAGCAATTCACAGATGACAGTGTTCACACGGAGAGAGAGCGGGAGCCAGAGCTTGTCTGAGGGGCCAGCTCAGCACTCCTTCAGATCACCTCAACGGCAGGCGGGCCAGACACCCATTGATTTTGGAACACGCGACTTCGCCCGTGGTGGCAGCATGGCAGGGTTTCGTGATGAGGCAGCTAATGGATCTTCAGAGGCCCCCGTCTCCTGGCCCTTTCACAAAAGGTTCTAGGAACACTTTTTGGGGGCGGGGGGGTGAACTTTTGCCCGCACAGGAAGAGAATACATACACATCTGAGTCTGCAAGTGTTTCTTCTGTGTGCTGTGGTGTGTGTGTGTGTGTGTGGTGTGTGTGTGTGTGAGAGAGAGAAGAGAGAGTGTGTGTGTGAGTGTGTGTGTTGTTATTGCTGTCTCTCCATGTGTTGTGTGTGTATTGCTCCAGACCCTCACCAAAGCTTTTGATCACTCTTGAGGTTGCATTTGCGACACTGGGGGTTTCGGACAGGTTGGCCAGCGACATGCTCCACCAGTTTGCAGTACATCTCCGGCCCGTCCTGCCCGCATGTGGCGTTCGCTGTGATGTCCGCCATCGAGGCAGGTTCAACACCGTGGAAACAACCCTGAGAGCGAGGACAAACAGACAGTTACTCCATTACTATCACCTATACTTCACTATATTATACTGTCACTCACTTCATTCTATCACTCTACTATCACTATCGTCTCAAGGTGAATTTTCTATACCCCTGGTAGCTTTCCTGTAGCCACATGCCATAATGGCAACACCAATGGCTTTACTAGCTGAAGGACAGCTTTAATAAATGTATGCCCTCAATGGGGATCACTTTAAATGAATCCATTGCCAAAGCAGATAGCAAGTCAAACAGCCCACAAAAGTTTATTAAGTGTACATTCCATTTAAAAAAAATTATAAACATTAAATGGACATATCCGCAATTCTTTTCCTGGAGAGGCAGATGTAGCCCATCTCAGACTCCAATCTACATGTTTACAGTTTATCAATATGGCACTGAATGTTTATAAATTCCCAATGTCAGAGAGGATTTCATTAGGTAAAATACCATGTATGATTCACATCGTCTTTCACTGTCATCTTGATATCTTAATACGTCTGTCAGGAAAGGCAGATCAAGTATGACAATTTGATAGAGAGACTTTTCGAATTGTTTGAACACACATCGATTCGATGGAAACAAGCTGAAAGCTGAAACTCTCAGCATTGTGAACTGTGTCTCGTGAGTCATTTAATAAACAATTCACTCTCCTCCACAACAACTCACGGGGAAAGGAATGAATTGTTACAAGGTTTCAACAGCAACAGATAGTGTGGACACCACCGAATGACATAAAAACTCACACATTCATTTCAGGCAGATACAACTACATGTGTATAATGCATACAAAACAGTAAGGTAGGACTTCCACTCTATTGTTCCAGGGAAAAAAAATTCCAATAATGTTGATAAAAAGCCAATTGGCTTTTGTGTACCAGTCATGAAAGCAAAAACGTTGTGCACACCAACACATGAACACACAGTCACACACGGAGACACACATACACAGACACACAGACACACACACACACACACACACAGCTGTTTCAGATTTGGGTTTCCATGAAAGTCATATAACACCATAACAACAGCCATTCTGTGGCACTTAAGAGAGAATGCAAATCAGTTAGAAAAGCCATGAGGGAGAGGAGAGGAGAGGAGAGGAAAGGAGAGGAGAGGAGAAGGAGCCTGCGCGGATAGGGTGTGTGTGTGGGTGTGGGGGGAGGTATGCGCCCTTGTTTTGTGAAGGAGCCGAGGGTCCCCTTAGCTGTGCCGCTGTGTGGGAACAGTGGATGTGAATCAAAGACCAAACTCATGGCTCAGAAATGACTCCCAGCTGTTCCCCCAGATGTCCACGGCAAATGTACTGTGAAGAACATCTGAAAAGGCACAAGGAAAGCAAAGCAAAGCAAAGCAAGGCTGCAGAAAGTAAAGTTCCCTCTCTCTCTCTCTCTCTCTCTCTCTTGTTTTCTCGCCTATTTAAATGTATACTTAAACTCTAAAACTGAAATTTCTCCAGTGTTAAAAGCAGCTTTTTTGAGTAGAGCGGGGGATAACTGCTCAGGAGGTCTGCCATTTCATGATGCCATTCATGAACACTGTCCTCTTCCATTTGCCTGAGAATGTTCTTGTTCCTCTTAAGTGAGAATTAGTTCCAGCAGTTCAAGCCCAGAACTTGTCTGAGAAGCAAGGAGTCATTTTTGGAGCGGGAAACTAAAAGTCATTTGAACTGATGAAAGAGAAGAATTGCTGCACTCAGGAGGCCGGTCATCACTAGATACAAGATACATGCCAGACGCCCAGAAATGCAGAAGATTAGAGGTCGGCGCAGAGATTCAACTAACACAAGACTCATAGTTCCTCAAGGAGTTTAGGCTGTTACTCAAGCGAACTGAACCATGAAGACTTCCTAAATCAGGAGGAAGGACCTTTATCCTTTCGGGACAATCTTCTATGACAACATGGACCCATTTACAAAATCCTCAGCATCCGATTCCTTGTGTTCTTGTTCTTGTTTACTGAAGTAGTCTTATCGGGGCAGCTGCTCTCCCATTCTGCTGACATTTTATTTCTGAGTGGGAGGTTGTTTTTTTTATTAAGGACTGTTGCACAGATTTTTCTCTCTTCTATATGCTTTCATAAAAAATCAAATGGACTGGCACCGCAGAGAACTGAGGCCACAGGTCATAAGCCTTTTATTATGTGAGATGTCAGGAATTCTGAAAAGAGAGCAATCTCGCTTTTCTCACTCTCGCTCTCGCTCTCTCTCTCTCTCTCTGAGAAGTGCAGTATGGATGGCAATGCTTCGTTCATTCTTCTCCCCATGCCTCTCTCCGATGTCAGATCAATAACACTATCGATGCTGGGCCCATTTATATCATACCTTGTGCTGATACCTCATTCGGCTTGACAAAACTAATTACTGTTTCATGCCGCCTCTGCTCTGCTCTGTCCAGCCTGGCACGTTGTCTGCAGACATCAT
The DNA here is from genome assembly GCF_900700415.2 of Clupea harengus. Lineage (NCBI taxonomy): Eukaryota > Metazoa > Chordata > Actinopteri > Clupeiformes > Clupeidae > Clupea > Clupea harengus. The sequence continues at coordinate 24,273,967 of NC_045166.1, forward strand.
TTCTGGACCATTCCCGTAAGGAGTCCAGACCCATGCTCCCATGTCAGCTAACAGCTGTCCATCGCTCTCTCTTTCTCTCCCTTTCTTTCTCTCTGAGTGTTCCTATGCATTTAGAATGAAGGTCAGAATGGTAAACAGACATGGCATGTCTGCCGTTCCAAGAAGCTTTTATTTCCTTTTATTTAGGGGAAGGTGAACAGTGTTCCAACAAAAGAATGATATGATTGCCACGGTACTCACCTCTAAAAGAACTTCTGGAAAGTTCTGAAAATGAACAAAGAATGTTTTTCTCTTTAACAACTCCACAGTATCACAGCATAGTCTCTCAAGTGGTGGTGCCAGTACTTGTACACGAATAACCAAGAACTGAACTAGACAGCACCTCTAGAAGCAGCTTCACTTGCAAACATCAGGAAACACACACTGACAGACTGATAGACAAAACACTCCTGTCCTAGCCAACTCATAGACCCTCATCATTTTCATTCCAAAGGGGGTTGTAGCTCAAACTGGTCAGTCTCGTGCGCACTGACCACTGGTGGGAGGTCCAGCATCTGTTCCATGATCAGTAGGGGTGGGAATCTCTTGGCACCTCACGATTCGATTCGATTCCGATTCAGTGGTCAACGATTCGATTCTAAACCGATTATCGATTCTACACCGATTATCGATTCTAAACCGATTATCGATAATCAATTCTAAACCGATAAAACGATTATCGATGCATGTCGATTTTTAAAACATCTGAGTTTGCTACTCAGAGTCTCAATATGCAGTAATCGATGCAGCTTGCATTTCAACACAAAATGAATGTGTAAAAAAAAAAAAAAAAAAAAAAAAAAAAAAATTTAATTTTAAAATTTTAATTTTTTTTTTTTTTTATTAAAAAAATCGATTATGAACTTTTCTGAATCGAGACAGAATCGTTCTAGAGAGAATCGAGAGAAATCGAAAAATCGATTTTTTTTCCCACCCCTAATGATCAGTGGCCTGTGACCGGTCTTTGGAGCTCCCCCTGGTAGCACTCTCCATCAGTTACTGCAAGGTGCCGGAGGCATTGACTGGTCACAGAGGCAATGCCGAAAACATTGATCGGTCAAGGAATAGACTCTGGAGCCCCCCCCTATTGGTACCAAGTATAAGGTGCCAGTGCTCACAAGACTGACCAGTTTGAGCTACAACTGCTTCTTCAATATTCGCGGCACGTTCAAAAGACACAAACAAACAAAACTAAACCAAAAAAAAAAAAACATATCCACACTCCAGGCACATTTCATCTGTAAAATTATACTGTCGATTCCCATAAAACATAAAACTGCCGTCCTTGAGGGATGCCTGCACATTACACACACACTTAACCCCAGTCGCTTGATGCATCCTGAGGGGTCACACTGGAGGGAATTGATTGATACGGCAGCATTTATTTTTCATCTCGCTGGCATTCATCACAGTCGGTGAGCCCGCTATGAGCGGTGTGTTATCTGCGCTCAATGCCAGAACTGTGAAACTGGACACTCAATCACTTCGCCGGACGGGTCACAATGTCACACTGTGGTCTGAGACTGTGCGTTTGTGTGACAGTGCGCGTGTGTGTGAGTGTGTGTGTGTGTGTGTTGTCTGTTTGTACGTGTGTGAGTGTGAGTGTGTGTGTGTGTGTGTGTGTGTGTGTGTGTGTGTGTGTGTGTGTGTGTGTGTGTTTGTGCGTGTGTGTGTGAGTGTGAGTATGAGTGTGAGTGTGTGTGTGTGTGTGTGTGGGGGTGTGTGTGAGTGTGTGTGTGTGTGTGTGTGTGTGGTGTCCATCTCATACATCATTCCACTGGGGATCAATGTGCGCTTTACACCTGAGCTTTATCCCCACTGGGGACGGGCAGACAACCAGAGACACGAGCACAACTCGCCCAGACAGTCAGGCCATTATCTCTGAGGCAGAGGCATAAACCCTCACATCCCCCGCTACCCTCTGCTGCTAATGCATAATGTTATGGTTCCACGCTGTCGCCTTTTATTTTCCCCCACAATACATTATTCAAACAGAAAATTAGGCAACTCGTACATGCTACAGGGGGCAAATAAAAGCGTACCTATGCTTAAATATCCACACAGTGGATAAATAAAAGATGGGATAAATGATGGGTTTATGCTCCTGTAATCTAGCAAGGGATGGTGCAGGTGTGCCAGAGTGATGGGTTTAGTTTAGTGCCCCGGGGGTCCACAAATAACTGCCCCAAGCGCCCAGGGGCATAATACCTGTGCAGCGACATGCATCTTCAAAAATCATCACGTAGTCTGTTTGATATTAAAGGCGAACAACTTTATAATCCCAGTCCGTGACACGCCTCCCCGTTTTCAAAACCAAATGTTGAGGATGTGTTCTGTTCTTAGCCACCCATACATACATGTGTAAATTCAGCATTCTAGTCAAAACATTTGATGGGCGATGTGCTACTCTGTGGTGACTGGGTGACAGTGGTACAGTGGTAGAGAAGTCGTTTAGTAATCAGAAGGTTGCTAGTTCGATTCCCTGTCGAAGCGTCTTTGAGCAAGACACTGAACCCCTAATTGCTCCTGATGTGCAGTGTGCCATCAGTGAAAATGTAAAATGTGTATACATTGTAAGTCGCACATATGTAAGTTGCTTTGGATAAAAGCGTCTGCTAAATGTAAATGACTGTCTACAACATGGCCCCAGCACCTGTGCACATTTATGCCTTCAGTATCACAAGTATCACAAAAGCATTGAAATAGAAGTCAATATTCTCCTATAAGTCCCTGTGAGGTTGTGCTCCTAATTGTCTGCTCCAGAAAATCTAGCTTATCTACCAAAATATCCACTGAGGCCACCACAGGTTTCTCCCTCAAATATTGCCCCCACCTCTCATTTCACCCATCCACCCTCCAGGGGCTTTTGCCAAGTGTGATGCTGTGATGTGCAAAGCGTAAAAAGTGTAATGTTAATTAAAGTTTATGGTGTTCAAAGATAACACACACACACACACACACACACACACACTCACACTCACTCGGGTTTGAGGCCTTTGCCCCATCTTGTTCTTGCTCCCTCGCCCGGGTCTCGACGGATTCAGAGGCGTAATGAGCAAATGAAGCCTGTTCGCCATGTGCCACGACAGGCAATTATGAACCTGTTAAGTCCAGTGTAATGCAATCTGGGAGACGCGGGGGAGGCCTACCACGGCCGACGCGAAGCCTTTTAATGACACAACACGCGGTCGCCCCCTAGTAACTACATGTGTGCATGGAGAGCCACTCAGAAAATGAATGACTTCCTTAATAGAGGATAATTGCAGTTGGATGAGATTTTTTTCTTTCGTTCTTAGCCTTTCCATTTCGTCTCTCTTCTCCTTCTCGCCCCCCCACTCTCTAATTTTGTAATCAGTCAATTTAAAAGCCAGGATGATGGGCTTTGGCTATCTGTTGCTTTTGGACTTTGGTTCAGACACAATTCCAGTAAAAAAAGGGGGGGGGGGGGGGGGGGGGGGGGGAAGCGTGTTGGCTGCTTCCAGAACCTCCCACGGCGCAGGATGTTTAAACAGTCTTTTCCACTTCCTGTGTGTCCCCAAACTGTCTGGCATCGCACTCAGAGATTTCAGAGTCATAATCAGAGGACACACTCATGCTCATTATACTACTCATACTCGGAGTACAATGAGTATACTCGGAACAAATTATATGAAAACTACATGCAAAGAGGTGATTAATGTCAGTTATAACTGAAAAAACAAAACAATGCTTGTCTTAGTTGTCATGCTTTCTGGAAACTCATTAGGAATCATTAGGCATTACGTGGTCAGATGTGAGAAGAGTCTGAGATCAATTTAGGATTTGATCCCCCCCCCCCCCCCTGCTTGAATCTCTCTTTTTTAAACACCATTATTGTAAGACTTCCATAAAAGTCAGGCTGTCGTAGGTAAAGCCCACATTTCAAACGCTGTATGCCTTGTGTTCTCTGTTTTCTCCCTCCCAAACTGAGAAAAGAAACATGACTGAAACAAGCCCCCCCCCCCCCCCCCCCCCCCCCCCAAATAAATAGATAAATAAATAATCAGGCTGGCAGGAGCCACCACATCCGTCTCCCCGACATCTCACATCTCTCCCCACATCTGTGGAGATCGGCGCCTCTTTCAAGATCCCGCTGCCCCCCCCCCCCCCCCTCCCTCACCCACCATGATACCCCTCCTCTGTGATACCCCATCCTCTGTGATACCCATCCTCTGAGCCTTCAGTCAGCATTTGATTTCCTGCCAAGAACAATGCTCAGCCACCTGATCTGAGCTCCATCAAAGACAAGGTTGCACCTTAACACAATCTGAACATCAATCGACACCTTGGCGCAGCTCGTAAATAAACAGTTGTACCTCCTTGCGTCAGAACACGGAGTGAATGGTAACCGATCTATGCAGACAAAAGATTCGGATATTAGAGTGCTAATGGAGGTGATTGAATCTTTGATCAACTGTTTAAAGATAGGCTATAAAAGTTCTCCTTAGATTGTTGCATGTGTGTTTCTTGTTTCTGGGTCTCCGTGCGAGTTTCCACGTGCTGTGCTGTTCTGTGTGCATTTGTGTGTAGGGTGAGTGTGGGTGTTGAGATTTGTCTCATTTAGAGTGCGTAAAAATGCACAGCATCTGCACACCTCTGGCAAGCTCTGCAAAAGAAAGCATTTCCTTTTCCTCCTTTAGGGAATAAAGCTATACTGCTATTACTTACATAACTGCTACTACTTAAAGCCAACTTAGTGTGCAGCGACACATACAGATGTTAGGAACAGTGTGAATGGCAGAGGAACACTGTGAGTGTCAGACCCAACTGAACTAAAGTAAACAATGGAAATGAAAAGAAATTAAAATTGCGGACGTTTACAAGGCTACAGCAAAGCGTCCGAGACCCAGACATAATATTTTCCAGCAGAGGATCGCTGGCCAACCTCAGACTTGTAAACAGGAAAGCATCGGGTATAAAAGTTCATTCTTGAAAAAACACAAGCAATACACAAACTGTCTAGACAGGGCATTTGGGGGAAGATTTTTTCAAGTATGTCACTGATTTTATCTATACAAATAAATAGAAGCCAATCACTCATACACACACACACACACACACACACTCACACACCAGGCACACTCACACAAACACAACAACTGAATACAAACACATCCACACATACCCATGTATGTTTAAAACACACAAATCTCCACACAAACACGTGCACACATGCACTTACACATATGTGTATATAGAGTACACACACACACACACACACACACACTTTTTATTTGGCTTAACTCTAAACTAGGCTTTTATGGAGGAACACAGATGTCAGTCCATATAGCCAACAACTAGACATGCAGCTGCATCCAAAACGCAGCCAAAGATTACCAGCCAAGAAAACATTCATATCCTCTATAAGTGCAGTTTTTAATCAATGCCTTTGTTCAAACAACAAACACAACAAAAGGGCACAATGACATTTCTTCGGCTATATTACATATCAGTTCTGTCATCTTGAAATGGACCCTTTATTTGTCTCTCAGAACAGCCACTGAGTTGACGATGTGATGGAAACTCACTTTCATATTATTTCAGTGGGTAAGCCTCTGAGTTGGAGGTGAAAAAAAAAATGAATATAAGAAAAAAATACTGTGGGTTATTTATGCGGAGACATAAATAATAGTTTGGAGTACCAGGCAAATAAAGAATTCCATTTGATCAATCCATATCAAAATTACAAAAGGAGACATCCATGTAAAGTAGGCCGGTTCACTTAATATTCACTCATTTCAGCTGGAGAGAGACCAAAAGCTCAGATAAAAAAGGAAGACTAAATTGAATGCTCAGCTCACGAACCCCCAGTAGTAACACTGCTTATTCATTTTTAGTCAACATGTTTTTCCTCTCTGACCAGGTTCAGCGTGAAGCAGGCTGTTATTCCTGGGCAGACTGGCACGTATGGGTGTGGGGGTGCCACTGAATACTCTCACCACTGCTGAATTAAAGATGCACTCATGAATGAATTCAGAAACTTTCCTGCCTTTCGTAAAGAATACACAGACCGTACAACAGAACAATACACCTCAATGGCCAATCTCCTAGTAAGAACAGTGTTTATGTGTCTGAGTGTATCCATGTGTCCGAGTGTATCCATGTGTCCGTGTGTGTGGGTGTGTGTGCATGTGGGTGTAAAATGTCAACAGGGCCACAGGGCCACAGTGAAACGAGCAGACATGTCTCCCATATATTCCCACCAGTATCTTTCCCTTTGGAAAACAGATGTAAATGCATTTTCCCCAACAACAACTTGCTGTGTGCAACACTTCACGGGAAAATAGAAGATACGTTTCACCATCTGCTTTCTACAGCGGAATCCGTGATTACGACAATACCATTCTGTTTGTGTTCCGGAGAAACGAAGACAAGATGAATTATGTGTAACACATCTTCTCCCACCTCCTCATCCTGTAGAGAATTTCTAGCCTTTCTAGCCTCCTGTCATCTGCATCCCCTTCAGCAGTTGTAGACTCGCGGTAAGGGGAGAAGGGGGGTGGGGGCGAGGGTGTTAATAAAGAAATAGTGTCTGCACCCACATACACTCCTTAAGGGAGTAGTGTGAGCTCATGAAACCTTGACAGTAAGTGATGACAATCATTAAGGATTTATTTTCACTGCAGCACGCACTCCTACTTTTCACTTCATGTTTTTCAGGGTGTCGTCATACACTGTTCTGATTGGGCCGCCCCATTGCTCTTTCTTCTGATACATGGCAATGAAGCCGAATGGGATTCACTTGACACTTGATCGGGTGCTGATGGCACAGACGAGCGCTCGTTAGGCCAGACACAAGCTCCCCGGCCCCCAACCCAACCCAACCCAACCCCCCCCCGCGCCCCACCTCAGCGGGCAATCAGGCTGATTTAGTGTCTGGTAAATCAGGCCGAGGTAAATCTGCGGCGCGGTGGCCCGTGGCCCCTTCAGCCCCTTTCCCGATCTGTGATTTACCGCGACGGCGCTCTCGGTTTCATTAGGAACCGAGGGCCGCTTCCCCGTAAAGCTTCTTACGGCCTCCTCGCACCGGCAAATCCAAGGCCAAAGCAAACGCTCCCTGTCGCAGTTATGTGTTTATACAAGGAAACTGGGACATTTTCCTTCATAGCTGATTTATGCTGTACAGAAAACCCCCCCCCGGCACTTTCTGTGAGTTCTGATGTAAAGATTCAGCACTACATTACCGGTGCTAATGTTTCTTTCAACAGGAAGTTGGTCTTCCTGACTGTGGCTTCCAATGCCACTGAGATCGGTTTTGGATATCATGCAGTCGATTTCAAACAGACTGAAACTATTTGGAGTAAAATAAACATGCCAGACCTTTAACTGGAAGTAAATTACACCTCATATTCAAAGGCAAATAATCTATGAACAGATTGTCTCCATAGATATATAGCCCATTGCTTTTAATATGAAACATCTGCTTTGTTTTGGTGTTTTCTTGTAAATAAGAATATGTCTGACTCTTAATGTCTTCATTTTAATGGTGCATGTAAATACAAAAAATAACATAACAGGCGTAAAACACACACACACACAAACCCTCATTACCTCTCGTAATGATGTTCTCCAAAGAACACATAAACACATGCACAGACACATGGACACCAACATATAGACACACATGCACTGTACAAGACATACACACAGAATTAAAAATGCATATATTCACAAGATTACACACATCCACATGAGTGAACACATAATCACCTTCTCACCCAGCCACACACATCCTCTTTCTCTTTTTTTCTTTTCCTCTCTCTCTCTCTCTCACACACACCCACACATCCACACACACACACACACACACACACACACTCACTGCCTCATTGTGAACTCACAGAAGCCATATTATTGTAATATCCTCAGCCATCCAGGCAGTATCTCCTGCGCTCCGGTCTGAGAAACTCATTTCCCACTCGCCATTTAACGGCGCTTCTCGGATGGAGATTAAGAGAGTTACCGCCGCCATAAAGCTCAGGTTTAACTACACTCACCCACTGTGTTCCTGCGTCTCACCCTTCTCAATCACATATCTTAACACGGCTCTTTGACATACCTGGATGGGTCTCTGACTGATATTGTTTTTCAGGTAGCATCTCGCAGTTAAAAAGCAACTATCATTAATGCAACGTTGAGTTTTATACAACCATAATGAAAAAGATTACACCATGATGTCTTCAAATGTTTTTTTTTTCTGTTGGATGCATAGCCCCCCGAAATACAAGGGTCTTTTAGGGGTTGATAACCATGGCGACAGACTCTGGGGGTCGGAGGTCAACGCCTCCGAGGGAATACCTGCTGAGGTACCTCTGGTACGAGGGACCTGCGCCCGCGGGGGTGTCAGAGAACACACAGCTGTCTAAACGAGAACCGGAATGTGTACGAATGTGCCCTGCCTGTCACCCTGGTTACCAGGGGCTTCTGACTGGGCAAATAAATATTGTGAGCTGAGAAAGCATCCCTGCCCCCCCTTGCTTAAAATAAACCCAGGGGAGACAGGACGAGAGGAGTGTTCTCCTAGTTCCTGCAAGTCCAAATTGCAAAGTGCAAATTGCTCCTGACAGAGGGAGTGAAATTAAAATGATAGACTCTGGGTCATCTTACACTCACAGGTCACTGTGCTCTTACTCTTAAAATCCTGGGACCACTTCTGTGTGTGTGTGTGTGTGTGTGTGTGTGTGTGTGTGTGTGTGTGTGTGTGTGTGTGTGTGTGTGTGTGTGTGTGTGTGTGTGTGTGTGTGTGTGTGTGTGTGTGTGTGTGTGTGTGTGTGTGTCTGTTTGGGGAAGGGTGGGTGTGTATGGTGCATGTGCAAGCTAATGTCTTTCCCAGATCCAGGGACAGACCTCCAGAGAAGACACGCCTCCATACACATTCAATACCCCCAGGTTGTGGCAGTCTGTGTAGTACTTTAAGAGTCTTCTGATTCTACCTCTGCCCCCTTTCGGATTTATAGTCAGCGTGGAAAAGACATCCATCAACGTCCGTCACTACATGGTGTCACCACGACTTGGGATCTCTTCAACAGCACCAGCTGTTTTCGAAAAAGACTTGGATGCGTCAGGAAACATTGTAATAAGGCTATTTTTGGACGAGAGAGCTATTTTTTAAGAGACTATTTGGTATGAAACAAGGAAACCTTGACTGATCCCCGGGTTTGTCCCAACCCTGTGATTGGTTCCATGGTCAGTGGCTCTCTGCATACTTCAAAGTGCTCCCTTTCCTTTCTGAGAAAAAGCCTCTCAAGGCCTGATTTCCTCCTAAGCAGCCCTCCCGAGATTCTCTCAGCGCTATACTCTGGGCAAATCACACTCTTTACATTTACATTTAGTCATTTAGCAGACGCTTTTATCCAAAGCGACTTACAAGGATGTATACACATTTTTACATTTACATTGATGGCACACTGCACATCAGGAGCAATTAGGGGTTCAGTGTCTTGCTCAAGGACGCTTCGACAGGGAATTGAACTAACAACCTTCTGATTACTAAACGTCTTCTCTACCTCCTGTACCACTGTCGCTCACACTCTGTCCCTCCGATGTAAATCAAAACAGTTCGATCAGTGTAGCGGCTGCTCGATCGATGTTGAACAGGACACCTCGCTCCTGCGAAACCTCAGTGTCGAGAGCGAACGCGGCGTTCTTTCTGCGGGCCTCTCCCATCTTCTCCCGGGAGCCGCATGCTCGCCCATCTGCATTTTCAATTACTCGACTCCTAAGCCCCCGAGAATGTTGCTATTTCCGTTGATTATGGCCAGAAAAAGTTTGCACAGAGGGGTCTCGAGGATGATTCACGGTGCGCTGTTCCCCGATTAGAACAGACTGGATACACGTCAGTACACATACACAGCTCTTGAATGTGGCTAGACGGAAGCTCGGCAGTGTCTGTTTACTGAGGAATAGGCTGGAGAGGGCGGGAGTGTGTGTTTAAGTGCTATTCAGATGTCCCTACAAGGTCGTCACTATTGAAGCAAATATTACCCCTGTGGTGAAGACATAGCGTCGTTGTAAACAGCATGCAAAATCGAATGCATGAGTTATGTACTCTGAATTTCAGCAGACTTGTGATGGGACCTTTACAAAACTAACAGGTTTGCTTTGAGGGTGGTTGATACTCATCCTCTTTAATTTGGAGAAAATTTGGGTGTAGGATACGATTTGGTAAGAGCGTTTGGATAAACATGACTTCCAAAAGTATGTAAATACCTCATTTTTAAATAACAATTTTATGCTGCCACATGCACCAAGACACAATAGATGTTTGGTAAAAACACACTCTAGTTTGGCCTCTGCAAACACAAAAAAATATATTACTAGTTCATGGCTGTAGTGGTCTCTAGATTTTAGCGTAGAGAAGATAGGGGAGGGGGAGTAAAGTTGAATTAATTATAAGCTCATCAACATCTTTATTCACCACTTTCTGTAAGACTCATTGTCAGACAGAATCTAAGCAAGTAAATCCGGTACCTTCTTCTTAATGGCGTATTTTGCAAGAAATCTACCCAGATATAACTCTAACAACAGCCTGCACGTCAGCTGTGCGTTTTAATTGCATGCCATCATGCCATTAGTCGATGAATCTAGAAGTTAATTAGGTCTTTTCTGCTAATTTTCCATTTACATGTGAGTTTCATCAACATGGGCAATATGCAGCCTGAGCCGCACAGTGGCTTTAATGAACTGAGAGCCATTTCTTAGATGAGGTTTAGACTAAAGAAACCCACATCGTAATTTATTAATCTACACAGGGTGACAGATTGCTTTCTGTTATTTAGCAGTAGTTTTATCTCTCCATCACAAAGTACTTCATTCTGATTAAAGACTTTAGAGTCAAACAGGAAGCAAGCATGAAAGGACAGTGTTTTGAAAGTGATGCTCGCAGACAAAGCAACACTTTCAACAGCAGTTATTTATAGCTGCTCTACATTGGTCTCACTATTTACTGCTTATGAAAGCATTATTTGAACAATAAATACAATGAACTTTGCTAATTAATGACCATAACGATAGATGCTCTTCTATTCTTTGACAATCAACGATACAAATGTTCTCTCTGTTTGCCGACTGCTGCTGTTACAGCAGGAGATTAAAATGCCATCGCATTCAGGAACACCGAGTTCTGTCTCACCCATCATGTGCAACTGCAAAGTCATGCCATTGACAAACTTGGAATGATCGTGCTTGTTTTATTTTCTCCCCGCGCATTTCATTATCTTGGCAAACATTCTCCGCCAATATTTATGGGGAAAATTTCACAGAAGTACAACTCCGGAATTATTACAAGGCCAAAAATGTGAGGCAATAAAGGAATGGGCCTGATATAGCGCAATATCTTCCCTAATGGAGGGCCCTCGTTAAACACATAAGAGGACATTTTTGTATTGAATTGGCTGGCAGGGGAAAAAATACAGCAGAGGGTCCTTCCGCCTATTGGAAAATTAAAACGCGGGGAGAATGGGGCCCCACGGTGCAATGCGTGTTATAAATATGTTAAAGGGCCATTCCACTTGTCGAGGTGCTATTTGTTTCCAATGAATCAGAGCAAAGCACCTCCAACAGACTTCTCAATAACGCCTTATTTGCTGGTACAGCAGTATGGGTAATGTGAAACAAATGGAAATCGGAATCCGAGCACGCCCCCGAGGAGAAAACTGGCTGGCACCGGGTCACCACTCTGCAGCGTGCTGCACAAGGGGAGGCCAAGCGGCCATTTGTCCAAGTACCTGACAGGAGGGTTTAGTTTCCCATATGGAGTAAGCAATGCTTTGAACTTCAACTTCAGAGAAAACTGAAAGTTTCGAATAACCATATGTGTTTGGTGATGTTCTAGGATATTGAGTTGATAGAACCCTACAATGCCAACTTGATGTAAAATTTAGGAGAAAGAACTCCTAGAAAGAAAAGGAATATTTTATAAATATAGGCTCTTGGAATTGTATTTTTAGATCACTTTCAGTGATATCGTACGTGCCTAGTTTTCAGCAAACTTCCAGGGATGTCATGGCTTCATTCTAAGAATACAGCAGAAAGATATGAGGCAAGGCAAGGCAAGTGTATTTATATAGCACAATTCATACACGTTGGCAAAGCCAGATCAAAGAGCATAGAAAAATAGTAGATTAAAAAACGAAAAGTGCATTAACAGTTAAAAGAACGTAGAAAAGTTAAAGATTAAAAGGGAACCTAAAAGAAGATAAAAACGAAATACTTAAAACAGTTGATGAATACAAAATAAAGTGCATTTGATCAGATAACATAAAGCATCTGAGAACAGTGGGGTTTTAAGTCTAGATTTGAAACTGGCTACAGTTGGAGCACCTTTGATGATGACGCTGGTTCCAGAGCTGAGCAGCATGGCAGCTAACAGCTGCTTCAAGCTCTTCGGTTCTGATCGTATAGCTATTAACAACAGACTTTACTCCAGTGATCTGAGAGGTATATTAGGCGTGTACTGCTTAGAGGGAATACGGTCCTGTCCCTTTTAGAGATTTATAAACAAGCAACTGTGCTTTAACATCAATTCTGTGACTTACTGGAAGCCAGTGTAAGGACTTATTGGAGTCCCGAAGTATCGGAGTAATGTGGTCAGTTCTATCTGTTTTTGTAAGAACTCTACCAGCTGCATGTTGTACAACCTGAAGCTGTTTTATGTTCTTTTTTAGGAAGCCCTTTGAAAAGACCATTGCAGTAGTCAACCCTGTTGGAGATAAAGGCCTGAATGGGCTTTTCTTAATAATTTTTTGACACAAAGCCTCACGGTTTATGGTTTAAGGACAGAAGGCCTTTAAGTCTACATTGCCCATGTTTTTGAGATGGTAAAAAGCCTTTAAAGTCCTTTTGTGTTAAGATGAGTACAAACCTAAGTCTCTCGTCATCTTTTACAAATAAGATTATTTCAGTTTTGTCCTTATTCAAGTGAAGGAAACTGTGAGCCATCCAGCTGTTAATTTGGTCAATGCATTGACAAAGAGACTCAAGGGGATAATAGAAGCATATTGATGATTTAAAATTATTCAACAAGTTATCTACAGAGTCTGACAGTTGACCCGAGGTCCTTCAAAACGCCGGCTCAAAGAGAGCACTTGTGTGACCATTTATGATTTTCTTTTTTTACAGTCGTAGATCTGATCTGAATGTCTGGGTACACAGACATTTCAAAGTACACACAGAAATGATCAGATAAGGCCAAGTACTTGACAGTTGTAGAGGCACGGAGACCCTTTGTGATGACAAGGTACAGGCTATGGCCAAAAGAGTGAATCAAATGAGGACTGTTTAACACTGAAATGATTCTTTGAATGGAGTGGCAATCCCCTCTTCCTCTTTTGTCCGTTCTGGTATCACTCATAAAAGTGAAGTTTGGGGGAGCTGATTTTCAAAGAGGGTAGTAACACCGCTTGTTTGATCCAACCATGTTTCAGTCAAAGCAACAAAAGGAGTTCTGTTCCAAAACGAACTACCTAAAGGGCATGCAAACACCACCAACAGCCCAGTTGACACTGATAGAAGCTTGTCAACACACTAACTGGTGTCTTTTGGCAGTATAGCTGGCAATGTCATACTGTGAAAGCTTTTTTTTTTTTTACATTTTTGCAAGGTGTTCCAGACAGGAAACACAGAACTCCATGTATACACTCCGTGTATATCCTGGATGGCTAGTGGGAAAGACACAGGTGTTTATCTGTCCTTCGCATGACCATATGCTATCAAAATTAATTTGAGGATGGTACCAAAACTAGTTGCCTATAAAACCATACCTCAAAAAGTGTCAAATTGTTGTATAGTGTTACTTTAAAAGGTGGAGGAGGAGGAGGAGGAGCTGGGGTGCAGCGCTTCTTGGGTGAAACCTGTAGGCTTGCAGCCATGAAATGAGAGAGCTCGGTTTCTCTAAGAACCAGTTCCTTCATTTGTTTCTGAGAAACCCAGGCGAGGGGATGCAGGCAAAGAGAGAGAGGGTGGACCGAAGCTGTGGTGTTTCCGGTAGCTGGTGTGCGTTAGCACAGCTGTCATCATGATGAAGAAACTCAGCCTGAATCATGTCCTCAGGCTGAGAATATTGTGGCTGTCATTTTTTGTTCTATCTTCCAATAACCGGTGCCTGATCATCTTTGTTGACGCCATCAGGTTGAGGCTTGACCCTGGCTGCATGAACTCCTCTGGGGGTGGCGCGTTGTCACATATCTCGGGTTCGATCTGCTTGTGATGGACTGCAGCATTGACCAGGCCGTCGTCTTGGGCTTCATCAGGGTCCTGCACATCCAGTACTAAAAGATGGGTAGTGTAGGGAATGAAGAACATTTTCCAAAAGGGCCTTTATTCAGGTGTTGCCTTGCCTTGTCAAATAGATAATGTCCATTGAATTGGATTTGTTTGAATTGTACATATTCAAATGTTCATTTCATTTAATTGACTGAGATAGCCAATTCAATGAATGAGGGAGATGTAGGGAGGGTAGCGTCCCAGACATAAACAATTTAACTCCATCATCCCACACAAACATATACAATATTTGTTCGACCTGCTGTGTTTGTTTGTTTGTTTGTGTTTTCATCACAGCATGTTCACTAAACTCAGAATGCACCGCAAATATCGATCTGATTCAGTCCGTGGTCTGTCTTTCTTTCTTCATGTTACTATTGATCAGTGCCACCGTCTGTCACATCACATCCATCTCTGCGAAAGAGTCCCTCCTCTCCTCTCCACACGCTCTCCACATTAGACAGCCGCCGTTGTCCATTCTCCCGGAGGAGGCCCCGGAAGCACGTCGGTGCCCGTATATCGGTGCACATACACAGCCCCTGAATGTGGCCAGACGGGAAGCTTGGCAGTGCCAGTTTACTGAGGAATAGGCTGGAGAGGGCGGGAGTGTGTGTTTAAGAGCTATTCAGATGTCCCTACAAGGTCGTCACTATTGAAGCGTTGTTGTAAACAGAAAACAAAACAAAAAAGTGAGTTCTGTACTCAAACATGATGGGACCTTTAATAAATTGAAAGGTTTACTTTGAAGGTGGTTGATACTCATCCTCTTTACTTTTGAGAAAATATAGGATAGGATCAGATTTGGAGTGTTTGTGGAAAAAAAATGACTTCAAAAGATATGTAAATACCTCATTTTAACATATCATAACATTTTATGCTGCCACATGCACCTGGACACACAAATATTTGGTAAACACACAATCTAGTTTGGCCTCTGCACTTGTGTCCCCGGAGGCGGGGGCTGTGAGGACCGGAGCTGTGAGGGGGCGGTCGGACGTGCTGGTGGACAGATGAGACATCTCACTGTGACATGACGTGACAAGAGTGACAAAAGATCCAGGAAGGGATTCAGACTTACTTGCGGTGAAAAAAACCCACACATATACAAGCACGTCCTCTCGAGAATTTCGCAATGCAGATCATTGGATCAGTTTCACAATGGCATGAAAAAAAAGTGACACCCTTCAGTAAATATCTTGCCAGACCTGTCATGTTTTAGACCACGTTTCACTTTTCAAATAATGCATTTCATTCAGGTTAATAGCATCACTCTCTGAAAATGTTAATGGATGCTATTTAACATCTAGCGGCGGGAGGATAGATTTGTAATTTCCCTATGTTCCCCTGAGGGCTATGATACCATCCAGCACAAAACGCTTTCCATCATTATTGGCTCTATTGTGCTCAGTGCTCCTGAGGATGTTCGACGTGACATGTCAGGGAGAGAAATTGAGGAGGCACTCTTCCATGCTCCTGAACTGTGCAAGACACCGTGCCTTCGTTTGGCGGAAAAACACTCCCCTCGAACGGTGAATATTGACTTGTTGGCTTCGTGTATGCTGCCGTTTCCAGAATAGAACAGTAGTGAATAGTAAAGAAAAAGAGAAAGAAAGAAAGACTTGAAAGAGTGACAATGAAAGAGTGGGTCGTGGGTGACATTTGGCATGGTCATGGTGTTCACCAAACATCTTCCCCACGTCACTCAGTATGTGACAACAGAGTCCTTTGAATACCGTACAATGGTCAGGGATTTGAACGCTGAGCACAATATTCCAAGAATCTCCATTTACAGGATTCCCACCCCTTTTCAATTATAACATTTCAAAACTTTTCCATGATTTTGCCAGGACCTTTAATGAAATTTCCATTCCAAAAATTGCATACTTTTCTCCACAGATTGGGCATACATACTGAATGAAAATTACAAGTACAATAACTTGATTGATTTCATTAGACCTATACATGACAAAGTCACATCAAGATTTCCATGACCTTCGAAACCCTGCATTTAATATTCTCTCCACATGGGGTGTGTTGATGCTTTCTGTAAAGTGCTGTGAATGAAATACTGTTTCTAATGTTATATTTATCCATAGATGGCAATAAACAATGTAATAACACAACCACACCGTCGTGTCTATCGTTATTTTTCAAGAAAAAAAAACTAGCAACGATATGATCTTAAAGCGGTGAATACCTCCACACGCACAGCCAAGGTCCAGGCCATTGTAAGTGATCATAGCACAAGCGTCCTGTCCACACATACTTGCCGGGTTCTGACATTATGATGTAGCTTCCTTTCTGATTCATGGTCTTGACACACACACGACCGTTAGCAAACACTGTTGCGAACCACCCCTATCAAGCTTGGCCACATCAGGACCCATAAAATGCCATCCTTAAATAATTCATGGGCCAATCAAAGGTTTGTGGCGCAGAATCCCCATGTCATCTGACATTAGTGCTGGAACCAGATTGGACGGGAACACTGAGACAGAGAGCTGTATCCACAAGAAATACACAGAGGCATTAATATTTCTTCTGCCCCTGGTTCTTAACATTTGCTTTGTCGGCGGCTAGAGTGTGTGGCTTACCCATAACATTTGTAATGCAGAGTGAAATTCATAACCTAATATAATAGGCATTTTCTGCGACCCTCTCACTCCCAACCCGGCAACAGTGGCCTTGTCCCATATATCATGCCAGGCATTATGAATTCAATCACATTTTCAAGGAAAAAAATTATTGTGGTCGTGGTTTTTCGTTCGGGGCTTCATGGCTCATTGGTGTAATGTGACGGCCAGAGTTTCTCTGAACCTCTCAGATCTCTCTGGAAACTGATCAAAGTGCACATACAAAAAATGATGCACAATAGGGATATTAAGCAGCAACAAAGACATGAAGTTGAAGATGAAGTCAACCTACTTGGACATAATTGAATTTTCACTATCATAATCATAGTCGCTATCATGCCCACGATTTGTCAGTCAGTCACGACATGTCAGTCATGAAAGCAAAACAACCATAATGAAATTGGAAAAGAATTAGAAAGCTGAAAGAGGTCAGTAAGAATCAGTACAAAAGATGGAACAACACCAGCCCTAAACACAACTACTGTTCATTACCAATTTTCTGTAAAGACCCCTGTAGCATCCAAATCCTCACTTCCAGGACCTCAATGTAAGGATACATCCGCATTAAAATGGGGAAAGCTCAAGCAATCCCCCAACTTCACAATTCCTCTTTGGGGAAGTATTTTTCAGAGGTATTCAGTTTGAAAAGAACAGCACTTCAAACCCATAATTTGAGTCGAGGTGACATCTAACCATCCGTACACTTCCACAAGCATAGCATTCTAACACACATTGCTGCCTAAAAGTGAGCACTCCGGTGAGGTTAGTATGACATACATACTTTAGAGACTGAGGGAGGCAATGGGAAGTTAGAGAGGGAAAGTTTACTGAAACGTAACCCTGGGCCTATCCTCCTTACCATGACCATTGCCATTGATCTGACCAAAAAAAGTATAGATATTTTGTATTGCCAGAAATCAGGTCAAATTCCGATGGGTGGCACTGACTGACTGACTGAAAACATCAGCAAATAGGGGAGACAGGAAGCTGTCTCTCAAGAAAGCATCAAAGCAGCAATGGGTAGGATGGGGAGAAGGAGAAGGAGAGGAAATAGGAGGATGGTGTGGAGTAGGAAAGGAGGTAAAGAAAGTGGGAAAGAAAGAAAGAAAGAATGATTGAATGAATGAATGAATGAATGAAAGAAAGAATGAATGAATGAAAGAATGAATGATCCATACTTCCTGCAGAGCAAAAGCAAGCCATCAGAAACCAGAGGGTCAGAACGAGGCCCTATGAAAACATGCACCCCATTGGCTGTTAGAATGTGTCTACACCACTCCATGGACCTCGTCCATGTCCCAGATGGCTTCACGCTGACCACAGCATGTCGCCTGAGTCAAAGGTTAGGTTTCAGGGTCCAGCCCCCTAAGACAATGTGGTTTCCATTAGAGCAACAGTTCACAGAAAGCTAAGTTCTAGCGCTGACAGTGTCAGTGTAAAATAATCAGGAAAGAAACAGTTTTTGGTAACTAAAAGAATATGTTCGTGTAGTTAATTGAGAAAGCTGTTTCACAGAAACAGAGAATAGCTACTAAATTGTTAATGCAATCAACCTGGCTTATGTGGCCTCAAACAAGACTATAATGAGGGACATAATAGTCAGGTTTTTTAGCACTGCTGCTTGAATAAGAATCCTGGCCACAGCAATGGCATGCCTGCACAGGGTCAATTTCTTTTCTTTTCTGTTTTATTTGTTCCCCGCTTTGTACAGTAATGTTCAGAAACGTGTTGTTCTCATACAAATGTGTGTGGACAGCCATCTATGTTTCTGAGAAACACCACAATTTTGTACGATTGCTGAAGCCAACCCAACATCAATTTATCAAATCATACTCTTAGCATCTTTTCATCAGTATTGACTAGGATAACGTTCGACTTGCACTGGCTCCACTCTCTAACCGCAGCAGCAGCAGCAGAATTAGCTATTGATTTTCTCCTCTACGGCACCCCGGGGGCCTTTTCTCTTGCTCCTCTCTTCTCTTTCAGTGAAAAAGTCTGTACAAAGATACAGGTTTGCAGGAGAGCACATACAATGCCCACAAAGATGTTGCTTTCCTCCTTGCCAATAAAAAAAAGCGAATCTGGCTCTGGTGAAGGATAAAGATAAACAATCCAGGCGATCACAAATAGAAAACAACCCAGCCGCCACAGCCGATAGGAAAAACCCTCAAAGTGGTGTGTTTGTGAGCTTTAAAAGGTGCTTCATAGCCTGTCCCCCCTGGTGTTGTCCTGGACAGACCTGCAGTATACCGACCCACCCAGCTTCGGATTGGCCAAAAATCTGCCCGATCTCAGTTAACCCACTCACAAGACCTGAGCATCCCAGATTTAGTCTAAGAAAGGCAGACCATTCACCAGGGCCTGTTCTCTTACAGTACCTACAAGGCTGACGTTTGATCTGTAAATAGTGTGGACTTGTAGGGATTTGGATATTGTTAGTACACTGAGCTCTGAGGCCACCTCTGAAAATGGAGCCCAAATCCTTAACAGTTGCTGAATTTTGATGAGTCACCAGACAACAGGGTTCTCACAGCGGTGAAACCAGTGACCTATCTGCCTCGACAAATCCATGCATGTGTTTTACACGACAGTGATCCAAAGAGGATGTCAGCAAGGCATACATCCATCTGTCCATCTTGTGACATCCTGTCACTTTATTTCGGATAAAGGGGGAGAGGACTATTTCTGATTTGCACCTTCCTAAATTTAGATTCCAAGCTTGACGCTTAGGATTCCGCCATGGAAGTCAGTGGCACCTGTTAATGGAATGGTGCCATTGATGTCATTGACAAGGAAGAGGACACACATACAACTGGCCAGTGTCCAACAAACACACGCAACCGACTCAGCTAGCCTTTCATCAGTGCAGATGAGAAGAGTGTAGTCGAGGTAGAAGATCATAGAAAGTTCTGCACACCAACTTAGCAATTAGATTCCTTCTGTCCGTCTATGGATAAGGCATTGCTAATTTACCAAGGTTTGTGTCATCATCGATGTCATTGCAGAGCACAACAAAGTGACACATTGTCAAGAGGTGTTTAACCGTAGGCCCTCTGCACCAAGGCAAATTAAAAATAATGTTTCCATATCCCAGTAATAATTGCATATGTAGATACTTTGCTGTCATAGTTCCAAGTAAGCATGTAAGTATTTCGGCATGGATATACATGTAGGTATACTAACACTGCTCAATTCGGCTCTGTTGTAGCTACAAAACCAGTTTTTGTATCTACAGTAGAGGCTTCCACATGATACAGGCATCACATATTTGAATCGGTAATTAAGCACATTAGGAGAGAAAGAATAATCTACACTGACACATAACGATTTAATTAATAAAAAAGGCGCGTTAAAAGGACGTCACTTCTCATTACTTTGTCGTTTAATGTTTGCTCTCTGAAATCAACTAAACTCAAAATAGTGTTCAGTAGTAAACTATTTGAGCAAGGCAGATTGTCATAACAATTGCTTAGGGCTGGGCGAAACAAACCTGATACTTCATGGGAAACAAATCTGGCAGTATAGTCTATGAGGTTCGTAATTCACAACCTGCAGAAAATGTGATTTTAACTACAGCGACAATTACAGTGGCAAATGTTTCACTCACCCCTTTGCTGAGCTAAACTGCAGTGCCATAGCAACGCAATGAGTGTGGAGAGAGATAGGGCTTTCATTTTTCCAGTCCGGTTATTTCTTCATTAGCGCTCCGACCGCCGGAGTCAGTTTTTCAGAGCGGCGGACAACTCAGCGTTGGGAAACTGAGGGGGGGAATGTCAAGAGTGACTTTTTCAAGTTCAGGAGGAAACTCCCGCTCCCCTGGAGGAGGAGGGAGCCACAACTGGAAATGAATTATGGGGCTCTTGAATCATGCAAGACAAAGTTAAAGCCCACTCACGCAGTTGGTTAGCTATTCAAACGATGCATCTTTCCATTATCCTTCTATCTTGGTTGCAGAAGATTGTATTTGCGTTCTCTCCAGAGCGTCACTCATATACCAACTATGTATTCAGGACATACAAAGTTGTTTAAATGACTTATTTTATTGTCAGGAGCAATAGTAAATCTAAATAGGCGTGATTTATCTTATTGTCCGATAATCAATTGCATTGTAAAGGCATGCAGTGGCTTCATGCCACAGGCATGGATTGCCTAAATAGATTTTCCATAAAGGTAACGAATGTAGAAAGCAATAAAACAGTTGGCCTAGTTTTGGTGAGTCCCCCAAAGATCATGCTTATACCTATATGAAAAAGTTTTACTGTGAAAAAAGTTGTGTCTTTTAAAAGTATACGCTGCTCCCTCTAGTGTTCGGTAGAAACTGCCACATTGCGTAGGATAAGAAAGTTGAAGTCAATCTCATGAAAGAACACACTAGATAGAACTTCTGGTGAAGGTTGTTAGTAATACCCAAAGAATAGGACTTATTTGGCATCATTGTGTCAATTATAGTGTGACAGCTCAGTGGTCTGTCAATCAACTTCATTGCACAATGGATGGCTGCATCCCTTTAGTAGCCAATTTAGTCTTTTAGATGCA
The DNA here is from genome assembly GCF_900700415.2 of Clupea harengus. Lineage (NCBI taxonomy): Eukaryota > Metazoa > Chordata > Actinopteri > Clupeiformes > Clupeidae > Clupea > Clupea harengus. The sequence goes on from NC_045166.1 coordinate 24,295,455, forward strand.
TGGTCTGTCTCAGGAACCATGCACTTCAAGCCGAGACCTGAGATGGACACATCACCTGTGCCTTACCTGCTGGGTCGACTCGGAGTTGTTGACAGGTGGAGGAGGCGCCAATCATGTTGCTCCTCTCACGCTGACCTGCAAAGTGGTTTTCCTCCACAGCCCCTCAGAGGGAAACACTCTAACAAAAAAACTACCCAGACCAGAGGTGAGAGATGTCCTTTCTGAGTCTGAGCTGGTTGGGGGCTCAAGGCAGGGCACTGTGGTCCTCCAGGTTCCTCGCTGGAGACGAGGAGAGCCAGGGGTTCGCCCACAGGGATGAGCTGAGCAGGAGGTATGGGGAGGCTCGTGCAGGGGAGCCTGGGGAAGAACCCTGCTGCTCCAGCCCCGAGGCCAGCGAGGAGCTGCAGGCTGAGGGCGAACACGAGGGGTCACCAGAGGCCACCTGCCCCAAAATCACCACCTGGGAGGCAGGATGGAATGTCACCAATGCCATCCAGGTGAGTGGATGTGTTGGCCTCGTTCGAATGATGAGGAAGCTGATCGGAAATCCTTTTGTGCAGGGTGTGTACTGTAGTAAGGAGTGCATTAGTTCTGATTTGACAAAGAGAATTATATATTAATTAACTTAATGTTAAACATTAAAACAAATAATAAGTTTTGAGGCTTTGAATTGGTAAAATATTTATGCAGATTGATTAAATGAGCCTGTTTGAACAAGGCTTGTTTGCTTTGGCATTAGTGCATCTTTTTTTATTGATGAACAAGGATGATTATGTGAATAGCTCTTCACAGCTTTATCTGTGTGCTGCCTCCCAATTCACTGTGGCATTACGTCCTCCCTGAATCATATGCTGTTTCACTCTAATTGTCCAACATCCCATTATCTGTCCCAGGCTTTATTTCTTTTTTATCCAAGAAGTACATCTACATGTTTGTCCAGGCTCACATATAAACAGTTTTGTTTACCTGCCGTCTATTGTTCTTGCATGCTCTATTTGTAGGGGGGAGCCAGACTGTGTCTGGACTAATTAATTGCATGTCATTTCCCAGGGTCCTATTTTCAATGTCATCATCGACGAAAAGCATTATGCTGCACTGCCGTTACAATGCCGAAATAGGGGTGATTTTCCAGTAAATGATGCAAGGGCTGTATGCTTCATGATTAAGTTTCACATGCTCTTGTTTGGGACGATATTCAAACAAAGAACCTTCTCGCGCTCGCACCATTTTTCTGTAATGAGTAGTGCTTCGCTAGCAGTTGTGTTCACACATCCATGCCACTGCTTTCTCTCACTGCTCTTTTCCCAGGTCCTTTGTGTTGACAGGATTTGTACCAAAACTAGACCCACTGTTAGTTCTACAGAAATAAAGAAATAAAGGCTATACAAAGGATTCAAACAACAAAGAGTTTTACGGTGATGATTTTTGCATTATAGTGCATGGAAGTGGAGAGAGTCTTTGCTGGTGTGGTGTTTTGAGGTTGAGTAGGTAGTTTAGTAAATCTCCATTGTGCCTTACTGAAGAACTAAGCTGTGTCATGTTTGTTGTGTCGACTGAATACAATTCTGTGTTAGAATTAAACAATATATTTCAGGGGATTTTCGTCTTGGGGTTGCCGTACGCACTGCTGCAGAGCGGCTACCTGGGCTTCCTGTTGCTGGTCCTGGCAGCCGTCATCTGCAGCTACACCGGGAAGATCCTGATCGCCTGCCTGTATGAGGAAGATGAGTCTGGACGCATGGTCCGCGTCCGCGACACCTACGAAGATATCGCCAACGCCTGCTGCCGCCACCTGTGCCCGCATCTGGGCGGCCGGCTGGTGCATGCGGCCCAGGTGGTGGAGCTGATGATGACCTGCACCCTCTACCTAGTGGTGAGCAGCAACCTGATGTGCCACAGCTTCCCCTTCCTCCTGCTGCCTCCGGCCGTCTGGTCGGTGGTCACCTTCCTGTCCCTGGTGCCCTGCATGCTGATCCGCGACCTGCGGGTGGTGTCGCGTCTGAGCCTGCTCTGCTCGCTCGCCCAGTTCCTCATCACCTTCATCACCATCGGCTTCTGCCTGCGGCAGGCCCACCGCTGGTCCTGGAGGCGCATGGCCCTGTGGGTGGACTTCGAGAAGTTCCTGGTGTCCGTCGGGGTGATCATCTTCAGCTACACCTCGCAGATCTTCCTGCCCACACTAGAGGGGAGCATGGAGGAACGCGGCGACTTCCCGGACATGCTCACCTGGACGCATGCCCTGGCTTGCGTCCTCAAGACGCTCTTCTCCGTCCTTGCCTTCCTGACGTGGGGCGAGGAGACCAAGGAAGTGATCACCGACAACCTCCCTGAGGGTCTGCGCCTGGCGGTTAACCTCTGCCTCCTGGCCAAAGCCATACTCTCCTACCCTCTGCCCTTCTACGCTGCCTCGGAGGTCCTCCAGGGCTGCATGCTGAAGCAGGAAAACGGCGTGGCTCTGGAGAGAGCCATTTTGGCTCTGAGGGGTGGTCTTCTCCTGCTCACCTTCCTGATGGCCATGTATATGCCTCACTTCTCCCTGCTCATGGGCCTGACGGGTAGCATCACCGGGGCGGCCATGACCTTCCTCCTCCCCTCCCTCTTCCACCTTCAGCTCAAGTGGACCACGTTGGACGTCAGACTAAAAGCCATCAATTTTCTGATCCTGGTGCTGGGATTGCTGTGCAGTTTGTCAGGGGTCATTTGTTCAATTAAGGGGATGTTTGGGGCTTTTGAGAGCAGATAGAGCTTTAAGCCTGTGTGGGAAAATGGTCCCCTGGGGGTGTTTGTCTGATCAATATGCAGAATCGTGTCAGAGCTTGGAATTGTGTCAGAGCATGCGTTGTATATGTATCTTTCATGTTTCCTTTTAAGATCTCATGTGAATAGATGGCCGTTTTTGATAGGACCATCCTTTGCTTTTGTAACTATATGGCCACCGGGAACTTGATTGCAATAATTAACAGTCCTACGGTAAAATACATGCCTGGTCACTATGTGTCACGTGTCCTAATTGTGACGAGAGTCCGACGGGCATGTTAAGTCTGTAACTTCATGTTTCTATATCACTCTGATGCATCCTCATAGGACATTCTGTGGATTGATGTTGTAGTCAGTATGAGGTTTTATTACCTCGTAACTACATGTAATACTCAAATGAAACAAAGCTGTGTTGCTAAAGCAATACTGGGCGTTCACTCACGATCTGCATCCATAAGACATTTAAGATGAGCTTAAAATCTGTGTTTATCATACAACTCACCTGTGGACTGGTTTGCATTTGGGTGATTATGGTACCCCATTAAGACACGCCCCAGTTTATTTATCAGGTAAGTGGCGTAAAGTTGTCAAATGTTCATGTCTTCATGTGTTCATGTCTTCAATATTCTCATATGCTATAATTACCAACTCATCAGAGGTGTGGTGTCTGTCAGTAGTCACTTGATGAAGATGTCATGGTTGATTATGTTAATGTCGAACACTCTGAAGGACTTGCTTGTCAGCCCTAAATCAATTATGGTATGCAACAATAAATATGGCATCAATTAGACCTGTCCGCCTACTGGCCGTTACACAGTCAACCTTTTCAGCACTGGGGGAGTTACCTAAGGCAGATTTTTTGGCAAACTTGGGTATTGAACGCAACACAAACCATGCACACATATTGAGTATGGTCTCACAACGCCCACCACACGCAACGTGTCTGGAACTTGGGCCAAGGACAAAAATAACTGACAAACACGTGTATTTGTTGGAAGCAAAATGTTCCATCCAAAGTCATTTTTTTCTGTAATATGAATCATGTTGTGTGACTCTGTCGTAGGTACGCTATGAATGCAAAAACGATACAAAAAAAAATCCAAATGAGATGTTCTATTCTGCTCCGTTCTCTCCTACAAGAACTACATTTAAAAAGCATGCTTTCACTCGCTGTATCCACAACCTTGTCTAGTATTCTCTATATTCACATAAAAAACACACTATTTTGTGATGGTAAAAATGTAATGGGTGTTTTTTTTTTAAGTAGGCCCTTTACAATATCACACTATTCTCTACATTTGCTGAGGAGGAGATGGAGGTGAGCCGAAATAGAAGGCTGAGAAGAGGAGCGAAACATCCTCCGTTTTGTATGAGTGCCGTGGTTTACCACACAAGGTTAAGTGCCTATTCTGTCCTTTGTGTTAGATCTAGTACAAACCCTGGTTTTTATTTTGTCTCCTTGTTGCCACCTCTTCTCTTTCTTTCTCCCCACCTCTCTCTCTCTCTCTCTCTCTCTCTCTCTCTCCCTGCCCATCTATCAGTCTATACCCCTTGCTGTTCGCCAGTGTTTCAGCCCAGCCATCTATCACTCAATAATGTCATGATAGAAAGCCTGACATGTAGGAACACGTCTGACACAGGATACCAGTAAAATAAGACACAGCATCATACGTGAGAACACACATGAACAAGGGAAGAAAGTGGGAAATGGAGGTTGTGGCTTATATTTAAAAGCATTAATGTTTAAATGCAACTCTAAACCAAACCCAGTGTAATTCCCAAATCATCACTTATATGCAATCCAACATTGACGCACTGCATAATTGTAAAAATTCTGTGCTTGTCTTTCCAGTGTTAAAAGAAGAACACCTGAGAGGGGGTAACAATGAGAACATTTAATTTCGTATTAATAAAATCTACCATCATTTTTATGATTTCTTTGTGTATTTAACACAGAAAAGAAAATGTGTGCTGCTTTTAAATCAATCTCAGGGAAGAGTAGGACCGTCTCTCTAAAACAGGAGTAACATTATCACAATCCTTTGGGAGATTCCGGGGCCTGTTTTCTTAATAAGCTGATGGGAGCTCAGAGAGACAAACAGAGGCATAGAGATCTGCAAACTTGGCAGTGCCAACTGCGAACCACTTCAAGGGGGCCAAATCCTTCCGGCGAAAAGGATTCACCACATTTTGGTTTCGTGGCAAAAAGCCTTCATCTAAAGTGCATTTCATTTCGCCTCTCATCATTTCTTCCTCCTGTTTCTTCTTTTCTTTTTTTCCCCCTCAAGTGTTCTCTCTCTCTCTCTCTCTCTCTCTCTCGCTGTCTCTCTCTACCCTTTCTCTCCCCCACCTACTGCCTTTAAACTGGCAGCCCACACATCAGTACCATAAACTACACGGTGAGCATTTTATCCCCACGGCCAATGTAATGCCTCCTGATTTTAGGAGGGCGCACCAGTTTCTCAACGGCTGTCTGCTGGGAGATTAGGGGTGCGAAGGGAAATGTCAGGAATTGGCTTTGACGGAAGCCAAAGTGTCTGTTAGTGCTGGCGACATAAATCAGACTGGTCCCTTTCATATTTCTCTCTCACACTGGTGATCCAGACAAAGGTGCCATTTTAAATCTCATTACAACAGAAAAAAAAGACATTCTTCTTTTATCCTTGTGGGAAGTAAGCTTTCACATTTATGTATGGATGAGAAAAATGTTATCCAGTTCAGATATTAAGTCAAAATCAAGTACCGGTAGAGGCTAAAGTGTTTCAATACCAAAGACAATCTTCCATATAGCCCTTTTCAAACAATCTCTATTTTCAGTCATGGCGACTTCATGTCAGAGGGAAGGAGACAAGAACATGAGTGGTCATTCCAGGAAGGCAACTTTAATAATGCTAGGAACAACCGCTCATAGAGAGAGGAAGCTCTGTCCTAGCCAGGGCAACCATTTTTCTCTGTCTGAGGACAACGGCCCTATAATTACAAATCCATCTCACATACAGCAGAGAGGGGGATATAGAGGACACGTAAGGATTGGCCAGCTGCCTTGCAGTCTTCTCTGTGTAAGCTGCCGTGTGGTGTATTAACCTTTTAAATGTGACAAACTGCCCTGTTTTGAGAGTAAGCCAACACAGCAGAAGCCACTCACAATGCTTCACAAAACCTCACAATGCATTCACCTTGAACGCACCTCCCATTCATTTCTGAAGGTCAAGTCCGTATTTTTTGTTCTTGAGCTTCACTGTGAGGCTTTATAATTATTAAGTTATTAAATTATTATTTTGTTTCAATAGACTCAAAAAGACATTAGGTTAAGGGCACCATGTTTATTTATTAATCTTTGTTTTCATTTTTTTTGAAGTCAGAATCCCTGACTTTCTCTTCACTGCCATGACCATTGCAGAAATGGCTGACATGTCCCATCCCCAAATTAATGGAATTGTTGTGTACGGAACAATTTTGTAATGGCACAAGCACATTACAAATTGTATTTGACACACAGAAGGGCTTGCGATTTATAAAACTCCACAGCTGTGCAGATAAATTCATCCCCAGTTAAACATCATTTCCATCAATTGCAAATACTCATAACTGCGTTCATCATTATTATGGGTTTATTGTTAAAAAAAAACATACATTATTCCTCAGAGGGCTGCCAGTGGATCTTAGATTCAAGAGTGAGTATGGGCGAGGATAGGCTAGGGCTCTGAGGAAGATCTCCACGTTCCTGATTGATTAAACAGACTGTGGAGCATCTCCGCAAAAACGGGAAGGCGGAGGTGGACGGGGGTGACGGAGGACCGGGAGTCTTTCCTCAGCAGTCATCAGCCTCTCCCCCGAAAGCGCTATGACACAGCTGGCATGACGACCCCTCGGGAAAGACAGACAGCGAGAGATTGCCCCAGAGAGAGAGAGCCTGGAAGCTCAACGCCGAGCATTTCCTGCAGTTCCACGGGGGCCAGGCACCAGTGAAATGGAGGGGGGGGGGGGGGGGGGGGGGCTCCTGGCTGTTAAAAAAAGGAAAGTGAGAAGCGCACAGCTGCCAGAGGTTCGTCCCCCGGAGAGAACAGCTAAACGGGAGATCCGGGGCCAGGGCCAGAGCCAGAGCCCCATTCCACACACCACTCCTCTCTGGGTATGTGCTTTAATGCACCTCCATTAGGGGGCACCAGCCCTCACTAAAAAAACTTTTTAGGGCCACCCCACCCACATACTCTCACTCACACAGACACACCCCGCCCCCTTAAAAAGAAAAAGCAATTATCTGAATGCAAGGCTTTGTGCTGTGTGTTTTAAGAGACTACATTAACCCAGTTGTAGGCTATCGATTGGGAGGAGAGGCGGGGGGCAAAGAGTCACTGTTTTCAATTCAACCCTGCGTGGCTGCATCTCTTTCCATTCCACTTCACCCTATAGCAATAATGAGCCCATTAAGCGTCTTCAATTCCCCCCGCCTACACAATTGTTTTTTTTTTTTTATTGCAAAGGCCCTTTACAACAGGATCTCATTTTAGCTGAATGCTGAACTCTCTGACAGATGTAACACCCACTGCCTACGCCGATAGTAGATATTCTTTTCTTCAACAGCATGACAAAGACCTCAGTATGTAGCAGTCTTTTGTGCCTCCTCTCACTGTACTCCAAAGAAAGAGACTCTACATGCAACTGCCTTCGTCCTCTGCTGGTCTCTTAATACATCTTCTTCGAGGAAAACGGGGCAGGGGGGGGAGGGGGTGGGGGGGGGGGGGGGGGGTCAGGCACAGTGAAATGACCTTGGCCAAGATGAACTCCCAGGATAAGATGTTCTCATCATGGCACTGTTCATTCATTTATTTATTTATTTTGGACTCCATGAGCTGTCACGCCAATTCTGCAATTAGAGAAATTGATGGTGGCAGATGTCAGTGACTGGAGGGGGACACAGCCAAACAGCGCAAACCCCCTTGGTGCCACAGCAGGCAGGGCGCAGGCAATCCAACCATGGCCTGTTTGCACCTGGCATCCCCCTGACCCCAAAGTGATTATCCTACATGTGGAGAGGATAAGGGGCCCCCGGGCACATAGGGGGTTTTTCTGCAGTTGGCACCACTGGCACAGCAACTGGCAGCGTGTGCCAATCCGGACTCAGATTCAAGCTGCTGTCTCCATGATACCCGACGCAGCGCGGGTCTTTGGTGCACTTCAGTGCTTGCTGTGATGCCTAGGTCCTCGTGGTGATGTTGGAGAGCCGGTTTTGCCTAAATCTGTGTTACTCACAGCCACTATTTATTTTGCCAATGTTCTTTCAGTTAAGTGAGTGATATGGTTTATGAGATCACTCCGTCGTGTGTATTTCTATGCCACTTATCAGCTACATCAATAAATGCACACACGGACACACACACACAGTTGCAGTGAAGCATAATTCTCCACAGTAATTCAAAGAGCTTCATGGAGCCAGAATTCAGATGTTGTTTCTAGCTATCTCCAAGTTAGTCCATTTGGCAGAATTACATGTGCCCATTAGCCAACACACACACATAATGGTCAACTATGTCCCAGGTCAAAATGGCCTTCTCTGGTAGAGACCACATGGTCGGGACTCTTATCATGATCAGAACTCAAGAGAGCAATTGTTAAAGACAGGAGATGCAAGCCAGCAAACAGTGAATGAACTGATAACAAGGAAATATGTTAATGGTACCGAGACTACACCATGGGCAGTCTGAACCTCTCACCAGGTACATAGAAAGAGCTGACAGCACAACACCAAAGATGAATGAAGGACCGCCCAACCTGTAAATACCAACTGTAGATGAAGAAGGTGAGGGGAGACAAAGATGAAATCAAGACAAAGGGGAAATAAAAAAGAAAGGATACTGTGGCCATACTGTATGTACATCACCAAGTGGGTTCTTTTTTTTCTTCTTTCTCTCAGAGTTTTTCCAGCGAGTTAACTGGAACATAAACAATCAAGTGCATTGTGACGGCGGGAAAACAAAAGCCTCCCAGCAGCAAACATCAGCCGCGTCCCATTTGTTTCTCCCAAGGCAAATCTCCGGGCATACAGCACATTTCACTCCCATTCAATCTCCCAAACAAAAGGCCTCATGGTCCATGTGGGTATAATTAAGAAGAAGTAAGTGATTATGACAAATGCCATTGTGATGGCGCAGGCACTTCGCCTGATCCCACGTGGTTTGTGAATACACACTGGCAGATAAAACTGTGTCTCCCTTTCAGTGCAACCTAAAGGAAACAAAAGAACACACACACACCCACCCACACCCACACACCAAGCTCAAACTCCCCTGATCTCAGAGGAAACATTGATATGTTAGATACTACTTATGAATAATTTCACTTCAGATTATTCAGAATGTGAATTTGCTGCAACTGAGAGGCATTTACAGGACATTATACGGTACTACTGTCTCTGCTCTGAGTATATATTTATATTTATTTAGGACCAATTTTGAAGTTTCTCTCATGTCCTAGCGACCTTTAAATGTGCATAGGGGGAAGAAATACTAAAATGGGACAATACATGTTGTCCTGTAAAATGTTACCAGATTATGCTTTCCGTCCAGGATCTATGTGTTGAGAGAGAGAAACGAATGACAGGAGGAAAGAACATAATAGGAGAGAAGAAACAAAGAAACACTTCAATCGGTTCGGTTATAAGGCTTCTGTAATCACCTTTCATGTGACAAGCTCCCATTTGTTGCTATTCCAGTACAGGAGCAGATAATTGCGGCCCTAGCTAATTATTATGAAATCAAATGTGAATAAGGCAGCTGGCATTTTCAAGCAACGACTAGGCAGGTAACCAGCCCCATGACTTTTGCCTTTACAATTTCTCTCTCTCTCTCTCTCCTTTTCCTTTTGTGGTTGAAATATCAGGGACTGGAGGAATGGAAGCCTTTTGGAAAGTACCGTGTATCTTCTCAGCGCAGTGGCATGATCTTTAAGTTTATTATTCACGACTGTGCTGTTCTTTCACTAAGGCTTAGCTTTATCGTATTAGTCAGCAGTGCTGCGTTGAGGAACAACGACGAAACAGTTTTAATCTTCCGAAGAAGCAATCTGATAAAGGGAGGCAGCAATAATCAGAAATCTTATTAACATGACTGTGTAGCTTTATCGTAATCAAATTATGAACACAGCCAAACCAATTATGAACATAAATGGAATTAGCAAAGTTAAAATGTCCATATAATTGGATTGCATTTTTCAACTTTCGGGAATATAAAGCTGTTGCCAACCTTTTAATCAATAAGCGCTATGACATTTTGTCACAACTCATTAAAATTTGGGATCCCACAATAATTGCAGCCACCTAAGCCAGTGACGTACAAAATCAGGTGGCAAAATGGCAGTTATTCATTCATAAACATCGTTGTGTCTACCTGTTTGCCTGCTGCATGTTAACTAGTTAAACACTATGCGAAAACTTAATTTAGCCAAAACCTCAAGCATCATCTTAGTTTGTCCTTTGCCACATCCCGCCATATCACATAATGCAACATTATCAACATAACTTCCTATGTGCATGAATTAAATTAAATAATTCTGTTTATCTCTCTTTTCTCTGGTACTGAGATATAGCTTTCATGTCACTTTGTTTTCACTGTTTTCTCCTTGAGTTGGCTCTTTGCTTGTGCTGTACCTCACCTGTACGTCGATTTGAACTACAAAGTGTAAATGTATGCAAAATGTCACAACATCAGAATGTCAGAAGAGTTTCTTTTGTACATTTCGCCAACCTTAACTTGTGGTCTTATTTAGCGTTTGATGATGTCACAATTAGCTTGAGAGCAGTGTTGGTCTGATTGCAGAAACTAGCGTCAGCTGTATTACTCTGCAGGCTTGCTGTCATGGCTTCTAAATCTCTCTACTGTGCCCTTTTAGGCTCAGATGTGTTTAACAATTGTGTTGCTTTAAATGGTCAACAATTTATCACCCCTACAACTGATGGAGGATGGTAAGAGACTTTTAAGAATCCATACTGCTTCTCTGGGACAGAAAATATGACAAATTTCTGTCTCTGATCAATTTCTAGAGTGACCATCTTCAATATGGATTGCAATGTGTGCAAATATTACAATATAAAGTTACCTCTTTCTTCTTGGTCACACGAACATGGATGCCTCGTCCAAAATATGATAATACATTGGCAACTTGCTTGCCATCCAAACCAGTGTGCTCACTTTTATAAATGCATCTACTCCATGCTGAGGTTGTGGGTTGGGAGAATGAACACTGACTGCTATAGTTGATGTCCTCAGTGTATGCTGAGTAATATAGAACATCTACGCTTGGAATGGCTGACAATGACAATCTTTTAACTGCTGCACAGTCAGATCAGATTTATGTCTGAAACCGCTCTCCATGAGGCTTTCTCATGCACACAATGATGATGATCTGATCAGTTTTATATTCCCCTGTAAATTGACTCTGTTTAATCAATTATGTATGATGAAGGCTGGGCCCATGAAGTGCTATCCATGACACCGCACGGTGTCACAGAAATCAATGAGGAGCTGAGAGCTTACAACTTCCCCGGGCATCCAATTACCTGAGAACAACGGACTCCTCTAGACCTGTCTGCAGCAATCACTCCCTTACTGTGCTTCCTGAACTTGGTCGGCTATTTGCATTCCCTTCCCCACCCAGAGATTCCCAACACAAAGAGAGGAGAAATCAATACTTTTATTGTCCCAACAATTGCAATGACCTTACAAGCATAAGGTGGAGACTTAAGCGGTTGAAATACGGCAGAATAAAAACTGATTGCTCCCACTTCGAAATATAATTTCCAAATTACCTGAGACCTCTTTTCCAGTCTTGCTGTTCACCTTGACACTGCCCTTCCTTCATGCATGCAATCCAAAGTTTGAAGTAATTTGCAATTAGTTTTTAAGCCCTCAATTGAGGTACTCATTTTCTCCTATTCACAGAGAATTGCAATTGTGATAGCTGCATTTCAACTAAGGAGAAGAGACTATCCTCGGCCAAGAATCACGAACAATGAAAAAAGATACCAAATATAAGTACTTCACAGTTGGCTGGCAAGCTGAAAGAAACCTTGAGATGTTCTTGCTATGGGTGCTGCGTCAGTTCTATAGGTGTTCTGATCCGCTATTAGACTTACACAGTCTGGATTCTTGTGAGCTGAAAGAAAAGAATATTCTCACACTAGCATTACTTGACATAGAGGGAGGCCTAGTGGCCCTCATTGACACCATCCCAGAAAGACATAGCAAAAACTGACATCAGTTTTCATATCAGGCCGAATGATAGCTGAAGCTTAGATGCTCTATGTACTAGCCCCCTGCATTTGCTCTTCCGTGTTACAAAAAGATTCTTTGCCATATTCCCATAGTTTTATCTTCCTATTAAATTAAATCCAGTTGTAAGCAGTTTGTTTGTAACCAGTTGTTTTCAGTCCTAAAGACCATTTGTTTTGAGCATCGTGTGAAAATATTTCTTATATGGAACACATGCAACATATAAGAACATATACACCCGATAACCAAAACTCAAAAGTAGAATTTTCAACGCAAATAAATGCTAAAAGAGTGTGTGAAGTATTTACCACCAAATGGAATATGTAAAACTTCAAAATTCGTATTACATATATCGTTGCTATACACGTATAGTATAGTTAGGGCAATTTCACTGAAGCTACCGTTTTAATCAAGTAGCAACTTTGTGGCAGCTGAATCAATCGCCTAAACCATGCGTGGCTAATGCTAGAAAGATTCATACTAATTTACACCTTGGTCTTCCATTGCAATAAAAATCTAAACAGGCTCCTCAAGTAATTATCCTGATTAAAAGAGGCAGGTTGAGCATATTTATATATCTGCTTCACATGAAATAACTCACCAATCTTCATCTTGCTCATCATCTCATTGTCATCTTCACTTAAGGGAGCCACCTCCATTATTAGACAACCATCAAACTCCATCCAGACTCCACTTGAGAACTGAAACTTAATTATATGAGGGCGTTACTAACATATGTCAAAGACAGCAGTCTGACTCACCTACTGAATTACCCCCTTGCAGGAGAAAGAAAGTTGGGGGCACTTGTCATACTGCTAGACTACAACTGACAGACTTACAGAAGTACTCATGTTCTAATCGTAGCTGAAAGAGTTACTGTAAAAAAAACTGAGTCATCTCCAGGCAAACAACAAGTACAAGTTCATTATGAGTTGGATATAATCTGGCTAACCCTTAGAAATGATGTTCTAGTTCAACTAGTTCTCTCCTCACCATGTGTATTTTATTGTCATGTTATTATGGTGCCTTGACTACACAAACTAGTTTATCAAGTGGAGCATGTCCTTGCTAACATAACTCGCCATGTTCAGACACCTTACTAACATCACGGAACACAATACATGTGGTGTTCTGTTAAACTCATTGTGTGATAAATGGTTGTTCAAATTGGTACCGGTATGTCACAGTTTAAAAGTCCAGAGCACACCCCCCCCACATAGCTAGCAGGCAAATGAATCTGGTGCACAGTTTGCCTTGGTCATTTAGTGACCCAAATAGGCAGAATAAATGAAGTGCAACACCAGAACCAGTGCCAGTTTTCGCTTAGGTCACGAAATGTGTGAAAAACACCATTAGTGTGATTGGCTAATGCTGTTAGTCCCCTCAGGCAAAGCATTCAAAAACTCATCTGCTCCCTCTGTCTCTCCCACACTCTGCTCTCTCTCTCTCTCTGAAAAAAAAATAGCCAGCTGTGTTTCCCCGACGCCTCCGAAGGGTGAGATGCCCAGATCCGTGGCCTGTCAGAGACTCCCCGTAGGAGTGTGGCTTGGGGTTGCTCTCTGTTCTGCTACCAGCTACGCCTCAAGGCCCCGGAGGCAAGCAGACCTGCCAACAAAGCACCTCTCCTCTCTCTCTGCCAAGCCAATATGCCTTTGGTGCCCCTCCAGCATGCAGTGGATGCAGTTTCACATATGGGGACACAGAGCCAAGGCAGAGATTGGAGCCTTTTCGCCAACATTTTACCATTTTCCATCTCCAAAAAAAGATAGATGTTTGAAGTATGTATACTACTGCTAGATGGGAAAGGGCTTTATTTTGTGATATTTTAGTGATACCTGTTTGTATGGGCTTAAGTATGGAAGCTTGAACTGAAAATTCACCATTCCTTCTTTTTAGTTGAATGCAGTAAAACAGTGATGGTATGAAGAATAATGTCAGCAGATATTGTTAGATCTAAACAGGAATTTCTGACAGAATTAAGGCTAGTCCTGCTTTGGTATCAATTCACAAGGAAAACGTATCCAAGCTGTTGCAAAATGAAACAGTATGCACAAAAATTTTGATACCTATTAATCCTGGATTGTACCTCTTTCTATGGCATAAGTACCAGTACCGAACGTTTCTGTACAGCCACTCTAATAGAGTTTTGTGCATAAAGGGCTTTCACATACAGTATACTTATTGTATTGTTCAAGTTCAATGAGATCATTGAGATAATTAAGATACGTAGCTAAGATCAGCTAACTAGCATGATACATGCAATCAATAGAACTGTCTTGTCTTTCGCTGTTATCCTTGCCTTGACACAAGCTGATTGGACTGTGAAATACATTAGAAAAATGCTAACGGAACACTAACAAAATAATGAGTGATGAATATGTTGTTAAATGAGCGCCCGCAAAAACAAATTTACCTACATACAGACACTGCACATTTAGAAAGGTACCTCTCTGCTGTCCAGTTTAGCAGAGGATGTAATTCAAGCAAGCTTTCTGGTCCAAGCTTTAAAGGTGAAACATGAAAGGTGGATGACTGGAACATCAGACCAAATGGGAGATGAAATCAGTCATTATTTGCATATGACAAATATCAGATAACCCAATTCATCCGGTGGACTTTCAGAGCAAATACAAAATCAATGCTTGTATAGGCATCTTGCATTTCACATTTTCAAACAGGACAGTGAGAGAAAAACTGTGAAGGTTTGTGTCATTGCATACGAAAAACTGAAATTGAATTGATACATAAGCACTGCATACATACTACAATCAGCGTAGCTTTAGAAATACTGTAATAGAAAAATTTAATAGCGTATGTGATGTGATGGTTGGATATGAAAGAGCAACATAAAACGCTGTAAACACTATGCCTGCTTTAAATCCAAAAAAAGGCTAAATAAGGGTGTATTTTTCTATGGGCTCTGATGGAATTACAATGAGCTCATCTTTGCAGGACATGGAAAGGTGTGGCGAGCTACCTCATGCAGTTGCTCCTTTGTTTACACACAACAGGCCAGGGTGAAACAATGAGCGCTGTGGCCGTGAGCCTGCACTGGTGATGAAAACAGGCCAGCTCGCTACTCAGTGTCATGTGGTAGGTCAGCCAACCACAGCTTCCATCCACTCATCATGAATATCCTCTCAGTTCACTGGGACGGATGGCACTTGAATGTGCTTTTTTCAGGGCGATCTGCGAGTATAACCCTATGATATCCCCTTCCCTCCACCACCCCTACTGATTTCCAGTAGATGGGTAATCATGTATACTCTATGACCGCTTCCTCCATCTGTTATTTGGATGGCATATGGATCAGATTTGACTGGCTTAATTTTTCCTGTCTGAGCAAAGCAGAAAATAAATGCTGCTGATGCTAAAATCCCTTTCTCTCCAATGCTTTGAAGAGACACAGAAGTGTGACCATATTTAATTAGGTTTTTTTCAACGGAGTAAGGGGCATGATTAAAATGAAGACAAATTTAAAACAATCTACTTGTCATTGAGAATATTGAGGAAAACATTGACAGAAAAACTAAGAAAAAAAATAGCTGTGCAGTTACTTTAATAAGCAAGGCCTACCTCTCACCCCGTAGCCCTGGTTATCAAAGGCTGTGTTTGAAGAACGCATATATGTTTCTTTCCCTTTCATTTTTTTCTTCGCAGACATGGGCCCAACCTGCAGCCTTGAGCATCTCCAACATTCACTTTGTTGTCTATGGGATTTTACTCCTCCCCCTTCTCTGCCTCCCCGTTTTCACTATTTCAAACCTTGTCTTGTTTTGTTAGCGCCGTGCGGCTCTCCACAGATGTTCCCTTGGCGGATCAGACAGCGAGCGAGTGAAATCGGGTGTCGGCTTGGAAGGTGTTGCAAAGGCAACAGGCTGACTATATTCTGTCCAAACATTTCTGACACCTGAAATTGGCACCAACCGAAGGCTCCCGCGGCCTTCTTCCCCCTTTCACTGAGAGACATTGACAGGAGGCTTTGATTCGGACTGTTTACATGGCAGCCAGGCCCACAGCACCGACTCTGGCAGGGGCAGTGTGACCGTCTGCTCTCGCTCGTTGCCGAGCTGAACTGTTAGCTCACGAGGAGCCTCATGCCCAGTTCACTGACTCTAGTGCTTGATCAGAGGCTTGCACCACATAGAAAACAGTCCACGCTTTCAACCCTGCATTTCGAAATGTGATAAGTCACACCCACATGATGATGGATAGAAAAGTGCCCGGAATCATGCAGCTGTGTGACTAGAATCTCAATGTTTAACACTGTGCTGTCGTTGTGTTTAGCCGGAGAGGCTGAAACCGCATTTTGTACCACCGCTCCGTTTGCATTAGCTAACATACTATAAGCCAATATGTTTAGCCTACTGATGTACGTTTACATGCCTACATTGTGAAGGTGTCAAACACACAAGGCTACCTGCAAACCTGCCAGCACACAACCTTCAAAAGTTCCAGCTCAGTAGCCTGTTCAAACAGGCTTGTGAACTTGGTGGTCTTAATTCTATATAAGATTTTAAAAGTAGCCAAGATGACACTGTGAAGACAATAAACACAAGAATAAAGTATTGCTAAGAATAAAGAGTTATATAGATTAGGCTTTAGCCTATTAGAAAACTCCGCAGCTATTTAATTTTAACAAATGTAACTGCATGCTGACGGCAGAGGGAGCTTGCCGTCTCTGGGAGAGAGTCGCGTTTGATAAGGCAGCGTTTGAATCGGAGAGAGCGCTGACGTCATGGCCCATCTCCCCACACTCTGAGCAACAAAGTAGCAGAGAGAAGCGGTGAGAATGGAGCGCATGGATCGGCTGGAATAACAACCTTTCCTAACTGTTTTGAAACTTCGGAAAACTCAATAAACAATCATGGATATGAGCATTCTGGGTTTCCTGCTGTTGTATTCCCCCTTTCTACACGTCGGAGCCCAGTTACATACCGGTAAGTGAATGTCTTATCATGTTGTCTGCAGGCTTGTGGACCGTGCGGCAGGGAAAGTTGTGAATGATTGTTGGGCAAGTTAACTATCACTATGTATCAATGTAGATTATATCCCATGCAAAAAGATGATATGGAAATGTTTATTACGCTCTTGGTTGTTCACATCGTTTGACTTGATACTGAATTGTTTGTTTCTGATGGGCGTTGGAAGGTTGTTCTCACCGCCTTTTAACTTGCCCACAGGTAGTAGCCAAGACTACGGAATGATAGCAATTTGCTAACTTCGTCCGTCATAAACTTGAACGAATCTAATGATCCGTTCCCTTTTAAATTATGTGTAGCCTACAACTTGGTGGTAGAATTTATCTGGAAAAGTTTCCTGAATCGTTGGTAAAGGAGAACTGAAATGGAGTGCTTGTACACTGAAATATAGTGACGAGGTTTTGAAACAGGTAACGATAACCACGCTAATCTTTAGTGGGCTAGTGTAGGCTATTCCAAGTACAAGTTACCCATCTTTTTTTTTGCATGGTTGAACAAACACCAATACAACGGACCAGTTTTTGCCGGTAAACGAGCCTATGCAATAGGTAGCCTATACCCTCAATACTAAAGATGTTATTGGAAAGTAATTACCCTAAACGTCCCCCGTTTTCTGTTTAAGTAGCCTACATATATGCTACATTTAATTGAAAAAGTTGACTGACCCTAATTTAAAGGGATGTTTTCTACGTACCTAGCAGGGGAAAAATATACCGAACAGTGTACTCTACTCGTTTCTGCCGATAGTCGTAATTGGATTCATTTAAACAGATTAACAAAAACATGCACGGACAAGTTCAGATACCTACACCAAAGAATCGCAACTCGGGTTATAGTACGCACGGCGTTACAGTACAGCACTGAAAACAGTTATCAATGTCAATCATGGGAAAGCAAGCAGCAAGTTTTACGTATTTTTCCTTAGGCGACTTCATACTCTGTCGAACTGGCTTTTGTGTGACATCAACAGTGGTTGAGAGTAGGCAAGCCTCACATTGAAGGTAAAATAATTATGGTAATAGATGGACCACTGTAACACCACACACTAGTTGACTGAACTGAATGAAGTCCCAGGGGATTTGGGAAGGATTCCCTGCTGTACCGAAAGCTTTGAAAATGTTAATTCAACGAGCCGAGTCCGATGTGTTCAGCTTTGGTTATCTGAATGCGCGTAGATAAACGTATTCTATTGTAGACTAGCTATCAAGATAGTCTTTATCTTTGAAAGTGATTTTTTTCTGTCTTTCTTTCAAGTGTTGTGACAATTGTTCAAAGTAGACCCCCCCCTCCCCCCGGTCGTTTTTTCTATTTAAACCCATCACGTTGTAAAGAGAATTAGAAAACTTCCGATTTGTAACGCAATTGGTGTCACAGTTTTCAACATCTGTCAGAATGTAATCTACAACATATCATTAGATTAATTCTCCATAGTCGGAGAAGAGTGTTACCAAATACACTGGTCTTCATAGCTGATGATTAATTAATGAAAAAAAGTCTTATCCGTGGATTAATTACATTAGAGCAATCAAAAACACGTATGACAAATGGCTATTGCGCATTTCAGAGATTGATTAGCAAGTGGGTTAATAAGGCTTGTATTATGCAAATTAAGCGTGAGATTACTTAACAGTGGTAAGGAGAGGTTTCAAAGCAGGCGGTCAAATTAGTGTGCTAATCCACCTATTATTTTCTCTTTCGCATCTGGACGCAGCGCAAATGGGACATGCGGAGAAAGGTGAGTCCACTGTACAGCGCAGCGCAGAATCATGAAGTGAGAGCTTCTGTCCTGTTTAATTGTGATAGTATGGCTTGATGAGCCGTTCCCTCAGTGATCAACGGGGTTTCTTTAAAACTGCTCACTTGCAACAGTCCCTCCCCCCTCCCCAAAAAACTGCCAGGGGCTCACATGCTCTAGGCATCAACACTACACGCTAACTTAATTCTTCCTCTTTAAATAGGTACCACCCGAATAGCCATTGGCGTGATAAACAACAAGGTGCTCTGTGCAAAATTGAATGCCAGTAGTACCCATTTAAGAAACTGGCCCTTTCATGTAGGTCATAAGTCTATAATGATTACGCCTAGATTGGAGAATTTCGGCGGTGCCATACAGTACAAAACCCCACTCCGTTGTAGTTGCAACAGTCAAGTTTGAAACACTCAAAATTAATTTCTGGGCTGAGAAAATTGGAGCTCACAGTGAATAACATATCCCTGCTAATTGTTCAGGTTCAAAAGCTCTCATCTTGTGCAGTTATTCATTTAGTTATTATTTATTTTTCTGCATGTCAGTGCACATTTCTGTCCATCGGCTCTGTTGTAATGTGGTGCTGTTCTGTTCTGTGGCCTGGTTTGTCATTACAAAGCACTGCCATGCACAATAGACTGCAAGAATCAGTGCTCGGTGAAATCTTAAATATCTTTATAATGGTTGTTCTGCAACCAGTGATGCCGTTTCACTGTTTTGCTGTTTGTATAAGGTGGATTTCAGTGTTGTCGAGTTACTTTTTTGAGCATCGAGGCATCTCTAGTCTCCTTTTTTTTTTTTTTAAACCAGAAGACATGGTCCTTTGTTGAATGGCACTCATGAGGCACACTGTAGCTTGTCAGGGAAAAGAGACAAGTCAGGCAAAACTAGGACGTAAGGCCTTTCTATTCAGTTTTCTGTGACGGTTCACTCATAGGTGTAGGCAGTCTAATGTCATTGTTTTATTACAGGTTAGGCGACGAGTCACAAGTTGCTTATCACAGCACTTGTGGAAGAAATGCATTCTTTATTTTACCTGCCATCAACAAAATCTATTTGTGGCTGGCCAGGTATTGTTCCTTCCCCTTCAGTTTTTTTCTGAACGTGGAGTTTATGCATGGTAAATCAATACCTGACAAAATGTGTCAAGTGATTTTGCAGTGGTGTGGATTTTTAATTTAATTCCCTGGAATTCGGCAAGTTCCGCATAATTTCCCTCCTGCATTTATTTATCCTATGCTGCTCCTGTGGAGGTTTTGTCAGCATGTTACTTGTATGCCAGCAACCCCCACTCCCTCCTGGATTATGCACGAACAAGTTATTCTTGTTACCAGCGCAGGCAGAATGGCTTTCTCACATGGTCTCCCGAGTTGTAATCTAATTCGTATATTTCAAATGACCTTTCCTGTTAAGTGTCGGCCAAATTGCTGGCTGTTTGCTTTTTATTCTTCTTATCAAAGAGTTGTCTACTCTTTCAAAAAGAAAAGGCGAGGCTGACGTGTTCATCTAGATGCTAACTGCTCAGCCTCTCGGCTCTTTTCGGCTCCCCTTCCTGAGCGGCTCGTAAAGCGCACAGGCCGGCTTGGCTCCAGCGCTCGCATGCATTTTAGTCTTTGAGCAGGCCTGAGCGGATGCTGAGAGGGGCTGGAGATGATGGGTCTGAGCGCGCTTAAAAGCAAAAAAAATAAATACAAAATTGTCGGTAGGGGGGTGGGGTTGAGAGGCTGTGAAGAGCAATTGTTCATGCCGAGGCCCTCAGTGTCCATCTCCAGCTGCAGTTATCCTCGCTCTTTGTCATCGCAGCACTTTCTGGATTAGAGGCTGTAATGGCCTTCACTGCCCCGTTCGGACTCTTCCCTCTCTTAAGCTCCTTTGGAGAGCTGACTGGACGGTTCCTAAGAGGCGAGACGTCAACTCAAACGGAGGATCCCACCCCCATACTTATTCCCATATCCTACCCTTCCCTCGGGCTTTATCAACTGTTATTTTTGTTTGTTGTTTTTAGTTTTGAGAATTGTGCTGTTTTTCGATGGATGAGAGATTTTAGTATCATGACTTATAACTCCATAAAGATTATGACGTTACTAATAGCCAAAATTAATCCATGGTTGCAGAGGGAAACTCTGTCTTTGGTAATTTTACAGCTGCCATTACATCTGTCCGCATCGACTTCAGATTTCATCCACAAGCTGTCGAGAGTTGTCACACGCTTTCACCTCAGGTTTTTATTCATCGAGTGGAGTCATCACACTAGGTTGAACCCCTTGTGTTTTGCCAGAGTTGACACTGGAACAGCGGTCAAGGACAGTGCCGTGCCTTCCTGCCTTAACGGCATATTATGTTTGGCAGAGATTTATTTTCCAAACCCCTCCTGAGTCTTTCTCTGTGTGTGTGTTTATGTGTGTGTGTGTGTGTGCGTTTGTGTGTTGTGGTGTTTCGTAATGCGTCGGTGTTGCTTCCAATAGCATGTATTGTGATGGGGCCTGCATCTGACAGTTTTCACAGACACAGAGAGAGGGAGGAAGACATCCCCCCCACACATACACACTCACTCACGCACACACACACACACACACACACACACACACACACACACAAATACCACACATAGATAGTGTGTGTCTACTGATTCAGAACAGACACACCACCTGTCCTGTCAAAAACCTCCTGCAATCATTCTGAAAGAAGACAAACCTTTAATTTAAGGCTTGCTCATGCATTCCTTTTATAAATAATCTGCAATAGAATTTTGGTTTAACACCCTCCCACACACACACACACACACACTTGTACATGTACTAGCTATGTTTAAATGCTGCTTTGACATTGCTGTACATATGAGAGAGATCTGTCAGGTGTGTGGTTTGTGTCTGCCAACTGTCCTAATGGGATTGCTCAGTAGACACAGCCAAGTCAAAACATGTCTGAGTGGGAGTGTGAGTCTCCCAGACACGTTGATGTGGCCGGACCAGTCTGATTCCCTCATTTATTTTGTGATTTATTTCTTTATTTTGTTTGTTTTTCTTCACCCTTTCAAGGTAACTCAATGACAAGCAACCTGTTTATTTATTTTTATTTTTTATCATTTCCAAACAAATACAATACTTTTCAGACCTTTTAATACAAAGTTGTGGATAAATTTACCAGACAAAACCAGCTGAATAGAGAACTTTAAATCACTGTCTGGCTTTTCATTAGTGGTGTCAGTGGTTTCTTATCTACTTTATCATATATACTCCCCATGGATGTGAGACGCTTTCAGTTTAAGAAAAACCCATCAGTAAATATTGAGGAATATGTGTATAAAAGTGGTATTGTTATTGAAAAGGTAAGAGGATTCTCTTCCTCCACAAAATAATTTACAGTTCCCCCTCTCCTCAGGTTTGGTTTACAATCCCTCCCAGGAAAACACACTTGCACAAAGCTCTCCCTTTTTACCATTTTATTATATTTTTTTTATCTTGGTGTTGTACCCTTCATTGGCTTTCAGCAGAGAGCGGCTGTGAGAAAGCGGATTTTCTCGTTAAGTCGACGCAAATGAATGTTAATGATATAGATTTGAATCCCTGCCGCATGGCCCGTCCGCCCTCCTCCTCTCCGCCCGTCCCCCTCCCCCTTCATCTGTTTTGCGTGCCGATGTTAAGCAGCTCTCTCCTGCTGCTCGCGGAGACAAGTGGGGCTGTCACTTAGCGCGACAGTGAAGGCAGAGAGCGAGTGAGCCCGGGCCCAAGCCAGAGCCGCTTCATCCAACGGCGATTTATGGCCTCCTTGGCTCCAACAAAAGAGGGCATTTCTTTTTTCTTTCTCTCTCTCTCACTTTTTGTCGTCTGGTTTTAAGGTGTCCCTCTGTTCGCCTCTCTCAGGCTTAGTGGCCTCCTCATGTCTCACCTGCTGCTTCTGTCTTACCCCTCTCCCGTCACTTTCATCAGCAGACTTGCGATCCACCTCCCTCATACACGTAATCTCCATGCGTACCTCTCAAGGTGTGGACTGAAGGATTGGGTCGTCATATTTGACCATGGAGTCCATTACTTCTGGTATTGTTAATGAGGTGGCTTCCGTTCAGCTGATGTAGTTTTCTGTGAAGCGCTTCTCTCTTTTTGTTTTCCCTCTGCAAGTTAATGTGGCATGATGGGATGACCCTCTGTGAATCGCGGCCTCTTGTTTATCTCCTGTCATAAACATGACCACTGTCTCAGTCAAAGACATTACACAGGAGACGGGGAAAAGAGTGCGTCCACTCTGGGCAGATAATGTTGCTGAGGGCCTGCCTTCATGTGACAGATGATGTCCACGGGAGTTACGTTCAGGAGGAGATTCGCTTACGCATACGTACAGCGGAGCTCATGAGATGTTTGCACAGTGCTTTTTTTTCTCTCTCTCTTGGTTGTTTGTTCTTCTTCTGTGTGGTAAGTGTAGTTAAAGGGTACATGAAAAGCAGTAATCCCCCCCCCCCCACCACACACACACACACACACTCCCCTCCTCCCTGTGAGTCTTCCTGAAAAGGCCCCTGGCTGACGGCGAAGTGTTTGTGTTCTCAGGGTCCTTCTCAGGACTCTACACACATGTGGCTTCGGTTAGCCACGGCCCTGGTTTTACCTTTGAACTCAAATTTGCAGGGTCGTCACGGTCAGAGAGCTGCTGCGAAGAATTGGAAACAATACTTTCAGATCATTTATTCTTTAGTTCATTGATAGTTTAGTCAGTTTATTATTTCTTTGGTGTTGTATTTGTGTCCCTCCTGTCCTTTTGACATCATTTTGTTATTTAATTGTCGTTATGGTAATGTTGAGTTTGATGGCGCAAGTCAGGGTTTATTTATAAATGTCTTCCACAATTTCAGTTCTCCAGGGTGAATGTTCTCCATGGCTGTCACGACACGAAAAAAAGAATTCGGAGATGTCAGACGCACCTCTGCTCTGGCTCATTAACATGCGGAGCCAGCTACGTGGGTTGCGAAAGTTCAGCTCTTGTTTGTCAGTGACATCATTCCCACCCAGCTGAGAACTTTGATAGGGTCAAGCTACCCCCAGCAGGTTAACATTTATTTCATGGCAGCACCTCTCCAATACAGAAATGGGAGCAACCACATTACCCTGGGTGAAGGTTAAATAGCTTCCATTTTCAGAGAAGGGGTGCGAGACAGAGAGGCGCACAATCTGATTAGCCGATCAGAATTCCAGTGCACACACCAACAATGGCTCGGTCACGCTTAATGTGGCAGTTGTTATTGTCTCGTGGCGCTGATGAATTGAGAAAAAGAAAAAAAAAAAAAACATTTCAGTTCAGCTCCTTTTTGTCTCCCCACTGTAGTGCTCCGAGTTGTTCTCCATTTCTGATTCATATATTGTGCTCAACAGTTTGAGTTGTTTCATTTCTTATTTCTCATTATCGAGTTTTGTCATTTAAGTCACAAGATGGTTATGAAGACCAGAGAGAGGGAGTCAGCGAGAGAGGAGGAGAAAGAAAGAGAGAGAGAGAGAGAAAGAGAAAGAGAAAGAGAAAGAGAGAACAAGCTGAAATGTGTGAGTGAGAAATCATCTGAAATTGGATCCTTTGTACAGAAGGGAATGCTGCAGATCAGACAGTTCTCTGTTCATTTGATGAAGTGAACGTTGACTGTTTTGATCTAGCTTGGCTAAAGGGTGCCCCCATTAAAGTTCTTAGTGACTAGTGGGACAACGGCAGATTATCTCCATTAGTTCAGTGTTGCAGATCCTTCCGTCCTTGACAGATCTCAGAAGTACCCAGAGGTGTCTGCAGAATATAATTGCGGAAAACAAAACGCTGGGATGAACAAATAGGGTAGCGCTAATCAAAGTGTTTTCTGAAAGGAGCTAAGACTTTAGAGCAGCGAAGAGTCATGCCCTGGTATACTCTGTTCAGATGCCTTCGTGTTTTCACCTGCACACGTCGTTAGTGGCAATCACTCATCCGTCACTGAGACTCGGCTCCGAACGCTTTTCAGTAGATTAATCAGGAAATTGTCCTCTTCCTTTTCCCCATTCTAGCGTGGGCACAGCAACCTTGAAGTGGGAATTCACGTGCTGGTTGCTCCTTACATGGCTCAACATCCTATTGAACGAACAGTACAAACAACAAAACAAACGCACCGTGAAGGCAAACTATAATCATTGGATTTTTTTTTTCTGTCTAACATCTATTTTCCTCAGTGCCTTCTTTCTTTCCACCCTTTTTTTATGTGCTTCCATTGTCCAACATATTATATTAGCCACAACAATCCATTTCGTTCCATGCTAAGTTTGTTCACTCAACCAAATTCACTGGATGCTCTTGAGGGAGCTTTCGTGGCTGAGGCGATCTTTCCTTTCCTGTTCCCAGTTGCTGATTCGGACCTGTGTTTTCAGAGGCACCTGGGCCTGCCAGTTTTGGATCAGTGAAGCTC
>NC_045166.1:24321115-24423615 GCF_900700415.2 Clupea harengus
AAATGTGGCTCCACTTCCGCTCTCTATCCTTCCTTTCCTTTTCAATCTTTCCGTTAATATCCCTGAGAACATCATCTCTAGGGAAAAGGGCTTTAGAGACGGAGAGATGTAGTTTTGGTCAATTGTTTTCATTAACGGCCACTCAAACAACAGCTATCCGAAGGACGGAGAAGTGGAGAAAATGGATGGGATAGGATGGAGAATGAATGCGTGTTTAATCATTTATACAAACGATTGATCACATCTACGAAAATGGGAGTTATAAAGCCTTGGCAAATCACCTGATCAGACCTCCTCTATTCATCTTTTCATACTGGCAACTCAAAAGAAAATGGAGCTCTGAGCAAAGGTTCAGAAGAAGATATGGGAGGTGATCACTTCACTTTACCCATTTCCTACCCCTCCCTGTCTGATTCTTTCAGTTTTGGATGACACAACCATACGTAATCCAAAGTCAAAATCTGGATTCACTATCATGTTGGCATGGTTGCCAGGGTTCCTGATGATCTATAGCACTAATTGGAGGGCAATGAATGGAGAGGCAAAAGTGAATTCATGGTCTGGGCTGTAAATAGAATTAATTTGATTAATTATCGAGTGTTGTTTTTCTTTTAACGATGTGAAAAAAGGCCTTCATCGCAAAATCGAGATTAGTGTTTCCTCGGCTGCCACTCAAAGACCAGCGCCAGCACCAGCCGTGTCACCCTGCTGTGAGTCTGTTCCTCCGACCACTGCAGATCTACTCAAACAGGGCAAAGTGTTTCCCAACCAGACACTTACAGACAAACCTTCTCACATCTCTGTGTATTACCACGTCCACACTGATGGCTAATACACACCATGCACTGCATTTGTCAAAAAACACAACAGAAAAGGAAACAAACAAAACACACGTGCAGCAAAATCTCCCCAACATCCCCAAAAATAAAGTGTCTGAAGCAGCATTGGGCAAACCACACCAGGCTCATGGTCAACAGACCCAGAACACACACACACACACAAACATACACACATACACACACACACACTAACACACACACACACACACAAACACTCATTTGAATCATCAAGCTACCATGTTTGTGGTACTACGCACCAATGCAACACCAGTTTTTTCCAAAAAACACACCGGAGGAGCTCTCCAAATTCCCAAACTACCACGCCACGCCACGCCACGCCACGCCACGGCACACACTCATGCCCGGTGCAGTTTCCTTTACCCCCACGGGGCGGTACGCTCCTCTGGGGCAGCCCCCTCGGCCCCTGGTAGAGGTCCAGCGCTCGATGGGCACCTGCGGCACGGGCCGCTGGGTCTCCCTCCTCTCGGGCCGGGCCACGTCGCAGCTGTGCCCCAC
The DNA here is from genome assembly GCF_900700415.2 of Clupea harengus. NCBI lineage: Eukaryota > Metazoa > Chordata > Actinopteri > Clupeiformes > Clupeidae > Clupea > Clupea harengus. The sequence continues at coordinate 24,322,471 of NC_045166.1, forward strand.
GAAGCCCGGCCGGCAGATGCAGCGGCCTTCGGAGTCGCAGCGCTGCGACATGGCGCCCCGCCGGTTGCAGCCGCACGGACGGCACTGCCGACGCTCCGCGTCCCACCAGTAGTTGGGCTTCACGCCAAACACACACATGTCGATGACTCCATTTGCACATATAGTATATATATATATCGTATATGTAAATACATTCATTCAGTCAGCTTCTTCATGGTGGTAGAGTTGATGTGACGGAGAATAACATGCACTGTGTCAACACACCTTTTGTGTCCCACTTTGAGCTGTGCTGTAATCTGTGCAATTAAAGACACTTTAAGAGAACAGATGATCAGTATCAGCTGTTCGTGTGTTGTAGAGTGTGTGATTTTTAATGTGATGGATGTTAGGGTATTTAATCTAATGTGAAACTGCACTTTATAGCGCCATAAAACAGCACACAAACTCGTGAAATGTTTTTTTTAACAGACATGGCAATAACTGTATGATTAAACCGAACCCATATAACAATGCTGCATTTTAACGCCACTGTGTCTACTGCTGTGACTGCTGCTACAATAACGGTTGGTGCCAAAATGCTGCAACCATGACGGCTGTTGCTCCATTTTTAAATGTATACCTTTGTTTAAATTGTGAGTAATGCTGCTACTAGCATATCCACGCTAATATGTCTGCTTAAATTTCTGCTACTAGCACTATTACTACTACTACCACTACTACTACTACTGCTACTACTACTACTACTACTATTACTAATACTACTACTACTACTACTATGACTGCTGCTGCTAGAATTGCTTCTAGTAGCAGTATCATTATTGTGCTACCTCATCTGCATATACTAGGGGTGGGGGAAAAAATCGATTTTTCGATTTCTCTCGATTCTCTTTAGAACGATTCTGTCTCGATTCAGAAAAGTTCATAATCGATTTTTAATTAAAAAATTTTTAAAAAAAAAAATTAATATATTTTTTTTTTTTTTTTTTTTTTTACACATTCATTTTGTGTTGAAATGCAAGCTGCATCGATTATTGCATTATTCATAGAAAGTCATAATTGTGACAAGGAAAAACTTTTTCTCTAATAAAAAAATAGATCTGTTGATTTATCAAACACAAAGTAGGAAGTGATTTGAGACTCTAAGTAGCAAACTCAAATGTTTTAAAAATTGAGATGCATCGATAATCGATAATCGGTTTAGAATCGAGAATTGGTTTAGAATCGAGAATCGGTTTAGAATCGAGAATCGGTTTAGAATCGAATCGTTCACCTCTGAATCGGAATCGAATCGAATCGTGAGGTGCCAAGAGATTCCCACCCCTAGCATATACTACAGCATAACTAGAGTTGGCCCCCTCCTAGTCTGTACTAATTAGCTAATTCAATTAGAGGCTCGACTCACCATGCATTCATCGCACTTGCGTCCCACCACATGCTGTTTGCACTGGCACTGGCCTGTCTCCTTATCACACACCTCCGACCGAGACGCATTAGGGTGGCACTGACAAGCTGCAAGGAGGAAAGGGACAGGGGGAGACAAATAAATTAGGATGAGAGAGACAGAGAGAGACATGTGAGGAGAGGAGAGAAGGAGCAGAGGAGAGACGGAGAAAGACAGATAGAAGAAGATGGAAGAGAAAAATTGAGAATAGAGAAACAGAAAAGGGAGAGCGAGAGGTGAGCGGGAGAGAAACGTGAGATTAGTGAGTGGTAAATTCATTCAAACTTTCACCAAAAACATTTCTCATAACAACTACTCATAACTCAGAGTGCCATGGTCAGTGTGACAGACAGGGCAAACTGACAAGCCAGCGGCCTCGGCGGGTAGAGCCGAAACAACAACTTGCCGCCGACAACTTCCTGATGGTGGAGTCAAACACTTTCATTGTTCCTTTTTTAAAAGCCAGAGCGAATGGTGGGAACACAGATGGCAACCGGCAGGGTAGAGTCGGAGGGTGCATCTGCTCCCAATGTTTTTAGCATTGCTAAATCCAGCGGTTCTGGAAGGCGTGTATTCTGTCCGATTTGAAGCCCGTTCCCAATTTTTTTTACTTGTTCCGAGCCATCTTTTGAAATTTAGATTAAGTCGAACCAGAGACAAAGGTTGTTAATATGCGCGACTATACTCAAGGCTTGGTGCATTATTAACGGCGGCACATTTAGGGTGTCAATGGCAATGCATAAGGTCAGGTTATTGGAGAGTGCCGGAACTGCTTATTACATTTCCACATTCTCCACTAGGCCCTAAGCACCTCTGCGTGCCATTTGCAAATCACCCCCCCCCCCCCCCCCCCCACAGACACACACACAGCCACACACAGCCACACACACACACACACACACTGCCGCACCGCCAAAACCCAAATGTTGATTATTCCATCTCTCCACTGATTGAAAAAGAGAGAGAGAGAGAGCGTGAGAGCAAGCCGGCCCTCAAAGCGAGGTGCTTCAATCACCGCGGAGCACTCAATTAGACTGCTGCGGACATGCGGCCTGCCCCCCACTTCATCTTTGGTGCTGCTCTCCCCCCACCCCCCGTTCGGAGGAGGGCAGGACGCAGACACAAGAAAGTGACCACAGCCAGCCCGGGGGGACTATTTGGGATTGAGTCATTTAGAGGCTGCGGAAGAGAGCTGATTGGATTGAGCCACTCATGACCCTTGGCAAAGCCACGGAGCAAGCGCCAAAAAGCACCGGGAGTGTTTAGTAATAACAGAGCGCAGCACTTTATAATGGTTAGGGTCGGTTTGAGCCAATTGGGCACTGATGCATTTGATGAATTAGTGGGGATTCAAACGCAGTGTGTCGTTTCTGCAAATAAAAAATAACAGGCCGACGAAAATAAAGATTACATTGACACAAAGGTTGAATACAAATCTGAAAAACTTGTTTAGGATCTACAGTATTATAAATATTTTCACTTTTAATTATAAGAGTAATAATGACTACTGTTTTGATTAGACAATGCTAAAAAAGGTAGAACAGAATATAATTGCCTCGTTACTGATTGGCGTTTAGGGAATTATCTATATCTTGGTATAACTATTCAGCTTAAGGAAGAAGTCTGCTATTAAATGAAATGAAATAAGGGTCCTGGTTCGAGGGTGGAAATGGTAGTGTACGTGCACTGTTGCACAAAAAAAGATAGCGAGAGGTAAAGATATGGTCAAAGGTAGTACTAAGTGGGCAGGACCAGGCAGTAATAATTAGTGAAAAAAGATAATTCGTTTGGTTAAAGCCGATCAATATTGTCGAGTAATCCCTTAATGAAAACGAATGAAAACGAATGAGTCAGATGAGGTTATAATGTAAGAAGATGGCAATATGGCTGTGGGTTGTGGATAGTGTTTGCCTGGAGCACTTTCACAATTAAATGAACTGCAGTGCATTTGTTCAAAACAATAAAATGAATTGACACATAATTGTAGCTTGTCGAACAGGTTTTAAAATCCCCTGGCCTATCCCTTTGAACTAACTGTTCAATTGTTAATCAGGGTATGTGATTTTGAGCCTGTAAAAAAATGTAGTGTTTTGCTCACTTAGATTTCATGGCAAGCTAAGGTTGTTTTTTGTCAAGATCAATATAGCCTATACCTCATGTCTATTCTGGAAAATGTATTGAGCTAGGGACTGAAATAAAAAAAATGAAATAAAAATGATGGCTTACGTCTTTGCTGAAATGTTTCAGCAGACATTATGGCACCTGCTGTAATGTGGTTTATGGGAGCAGGAGAGGTCAGCTCAATCTTCTATGGAAATCAAAGTTTTTGGATGGAAACCTGGGTTTTCTTAGTAGGCTACTTTGCCTCCTTTCCCCAATAGGATGGCCTATGCACAGTGTGGTAATGCTAAAGAATGATCTTAAGCTTATTAAGCAACAGCAAATTAGGTTCTTCTCAGGTAATTATGGTATTTGATTTTAATTAGATTGAAATGGTATCCTTTACATGCCCTTTTTTATTCTGAGAACAAAGTGTAGACTATTTGGCAGTTGATGCACCTGAAGATGTCAAGTATGTCAACGCTGATCAAATTCCAAGTATGCCAAGGAAAGCCAAGGATCCTTTCACCCCTGAAGTCTTGCTCTGATTGACAGCTGGTCAGCTGGTGCAGGGTTGGAATTGAAGACTGAGGTCTACACACACCTTTTGTGGGGCCATCTTGTCACCCACACACACATTACCAAATCCATCTGTCTCTGTCACCATCACCCAACACACACACACACACACACCACACACACACACACACACACACACACACACACACACACACACACACACACACACACAGGTGTGCGGGATTCACAGTTGACCAAAATTATCCCTGACATATACCAGTTGAGAATTGTGCCAAATCCGAACTGACACACAAACCTGAACCTTTCCAGGTTGAATATCATTAATGTTTTTTTTTTAGGTGAAAAAGTAATAGTTCAAAGAGTTTACCATAAACAACTCTGAAGAATTTACTTCAAAATGTTTCTCGTGCTCAATGTCTAAAAACAGAAACAAACAACCTTGGAACAGACAACCCATTCATTCTCACTTCCACACTTTCTTTCTTGCCTCACCTGACCATTCTCTTAACCCCTCCACACACACACACACACACACACACACACACACACACACACACACACACACACACACACACACACACACACACACACACACACACACACACACACACACACACACACACACACACACACACACACACACTCTCTCTCACACCACACCCTTACTTACGCTGGCAGTTTTTCAGTGTGATGGCATCTCCGTAAAAGCCGTCATCGCAGGTCTCGCAGGTCGCGCCCCCGTAGCCCTCTAGGCACTTCAAGCAGGCTCCTGTCACTGGGTCACAGCTGCGGGGCGCCGTAGGGTCCAGGTTCCCGTTACACTCACATGGCTGACACGACCCACCCGGCACACCGGGCTGCCCAAAGTAGCCGTTAGCACAGCTAGGGACAGCAGGGGGGACAAACGACAGGGTTAGTCGGAGTCAAGGCCACTCTGTCGGATGACATTCAAACTGAATGGATTGGAAGCTTATTGTACACTGTAGAACTACTGTGTGTCCATTTTACTATGTTATTAGGAAGCCTCTTAGAAAGACTGGAGTTAAGGCGCAGTAGACGGGACCCACTTGAAAACGAAAGCAATTCATTTTCACGGCCGAGTATTGAAATGGCTCTACATCCACATTTACAATGAACAACAATGAAATGTTCACAAAAAGATTCTTATTCACAGCAAATATTTGACCTCCCAGGCTATTCACTTTTTTATTATTTAAGATTGCGGTCATTATTGAAGGCTAAAATGCAAACCCACCCAATGTGAAACTGGATTAAGTTACAAAAATGTACAACTCTCTGATAAGTGCAAGGTGTAAAACATTACCAGTTGAAAGTATCTGGAACAGAGAGTTAAGTAAAGCTGTCTTTCATCTAGACGGGCAAAGAATTTGGTCAAATCTAAATGATATGTCTCGAAATTTGAGCCAGCAGTTGGTCAATTTTAAGATAATTCATATATTCTATGCCACTCCTTATAAACTTTACAGAAAGGAAATCATTTCAAGCCCTAATTGCACTTCAAATTCCTCAATGGGAACAGTACCTCATATGTTGTGGGAATGTGCTATAGTTAACACTTTATGGACTCCTGTGTGTAATATTATGGGGAAGCTACTCAGGGTCACAATTCTACCAGATCCCTGTTTATGTTTGTTTAATGATGACACTGCATTGACATTTACACTGATTAAAACAAGAAACCTTTTCTGTGGCTTTACTGCAGCTAACAAAACAATCTCAGAGCACTGGGTTAATCAGGAGATTTGGTTATGGCTGGCGAATGTACAATATATGGCTAAAAAGTTAATAAAAAAAAAACCTTATTAAGAGCACTGGCTACTGACTTGCCCCTAACAGGATAAAGCTAGCAAAGCTTGTAGTTTAGCCATTTCCTTTGTCATACAGTCAGTAATGTTCTTAGTGATTGCATATGTTAGTCCATTGCTTGCCAATTCAGATAATTGTTTTAATATAAATTGTGACTTGTAAGTACCAACCAGCTAAGCACTGTTAGGCTGTTTGCTGAGGGCTTTTACAATGTGTGTAAACAGCATATGGATAGCACTGAGCTCGTGTTCCTTTCTGACACACAGTTACTGTGACCCCCTACAGTACCTCCATGCCCTCCAACGGCACAAATGCAAACCAGCCATGTGCCAGTGTGTTTGTACAACAGCCTCGCCGCCAGGAAAACAATCCCTTGTTTTATACATGAACACTTCCTTTATGCATTTAGAGTACAGGGTGACAATGGGAAATGAGAGGGAGAGAGAGAGTGAGGGAGACAGAGAGAAAGAGAGTGAGTGTGAGAGAGAGAGAGAGAGCGAGAGAGAGAAAGAGAGAGAGAAACAAAGGCAAACAAGAGCTGAGAGAGAGTGGGGAACAGAGACAGACACTTACAGTTTCAGTATCAACTCCTATCTAAACAAAGTGAAGCAATCTGGAGCAAGACTAAGCATGTAAAGACACACAGACAATATCTCTCTTTTCTCTCTCTCTCTCCCTCTCCCTCCCTCCCTTCCTCCCCTCCTCCTCCTTTCCCTCTGTGCTCCTAACTCCTAAGCTCTTATCTGCACTGGCCTGCTCCTCGGCAATATATCTCCCACGAAATGAGACATGTTCGCCGGCTGATAAAGATATGCATTTCCATCGACTGCGCGCTTGTAAAAAACAGCTCCTACCAGCCTTATCTCCCTTTCGTTCCCTCTATCTGCATGATAGCAAAGAGGGGGGAGCGAAACGCGGTTGGGGGGAAGAAGGTAATCATACTGCATCACACCGAGCAGATTCCCCCGGTCGCTGGAGACTTTATTAATTGGATGGGTTATTGCTTCTGACTGTCTAAGGCGACGAGGCGAGTTGGTGGCGTGGAACAGCGTGTGAGGACGTGTCTGTAATTTTCGTTTTTGAGGCCGTGGAGCGAGCAGGGGGTTGGTGGTGGTGGTGGTGGTGGTGGTGGGGGGGTACCTTGGAGAGTGCAAGATGTGGATAATACAGACATCATCGGCCAAGCACAAGTCGCGCCTAAATAGGATGTCAGTGTCCCTTAGCGTCCCGCAGGGTAGCGGAATGGACGACTCAAAAAGAAAGATAGAGGGGAGAAGAAGAGGAAAATAAAAAAAACACGGCTGATTGCGCATGGAGGCCTGAGACGCTGAGCCCCGGCGGGGGGTAGACGGAGAGCGGGCCACCTTCGGAGGTTAATACCCAGAATGCTTTTCAGTGCTGGCATGCTTCACTCAGACTCATCTGCATCTTTCAGAGATAACGATTTTCGTTACCTGACAACACTGCATCCTTAATCTTCCCGCAGGAGGGACGCAGTGAGGAGAAGCGTAGGTGTATCAAGGAGTAGGATTTGGTGCAGAGGGTACAAAGACCAGGGAAATCACACAGAGGCTAAACAGGATGGCGGTTTTTAGCTTGAGTTGATATAAAGAGAACATACACGAGATACTGACAGCTATTTGACTTGAAAGACCATATGCTGTTTGAGAATGTGGTGCTCTTGCCTGAACTACACCAATCCAACCATTCAACTCGGCTCCGAGAACTTCAAAGTATTCGACGATCGCTTTAAAAAAATCAGTTGCTCTGAAAATACTCAAAGCTATTTCCAGTAGAGGCTGCTTTGAAGATATAATGTGACAAACCTGTGCTGCAAACTGACTGGACTGTCATCAGTTGCAGTCATCAGTGTGTCATTAACCGAAACAAAATTGGCCTGGTCCCATCTGAGAATGGCCCCCCCCCCAACACACAGACACCTCCTCACCACACCCTATTTCTCTCTGAAGCAGACAGCCCTGACATTTTGGGCCTTGTTCCACTTCCTGAAATGGTGTCTGAGGAGGACTATTCTTGCCCCTGGTGCCGCCTGCCTTCGCTGGTATTTATGCCCTCATTAACTCACTCCGGCTGCTATGCGCTCCCAGATGCGGACGGGAAGGGAAAAGGTCTCCGGTAAACACTGATGGCCGGGGCCAGGTGTCCGGGTCTGGCCAGGGCTATAAATACACGCAGTATCGAGCACATCCTCCCTGCCGTGGTAAAACAGGAAACGTTTAAGACCCACCTTGGCCTGGCTCTGGCCACGGAGCCCAGGCCAGCGCTTGAGATAGCATGTGTTGACATGCGACTGGCGGCCAAACAAAACACAAACTCTCTTTTCAGCGATCCTGTACTGACAGCTGATGCAGCGCTCTGCAAGCAGTGGGGGGTGAAAGCCCACGTCAAGTGTGCTCTCTTCAAAACGAATAGATAAATAAATATGAAACGAAGGCAAACAACAGCTTCTTTGACAGGGTCTCGCTGTTCTTCGACAGCGAACATGTTTTACTGTGAAGCAGGTGCTAGCTCGTAGCTTCTGAGCCTTTTTTTGTTGCACTTTTATTCGTCCAGATCACCGGTCACAATGTCTGCACTCCTCCATCGGTCGATAGCCCAGGGTGTGGTGAGTGTGTCACGCTCACGACTACTCTTCCACTGCCCACACACAGCAGTGGTCATTTAATGTGGGAGGATCCTCTCTACCTGTCTCTACTTGTTTGTCCCTGAAGAGCGGTGGGATATTAAACCACTGTGGAGAGAGCTTTTGTAACACCATATGCCCCAACAGATTTTGGAACGGTGTTCTGCTGTTTTGCAAGTCGATTATTCATCTCGTGGTGGGCAACAGATTCGGATCTCAGAAGCAAAGCAAGTTGCCTGTTCCCGTCTCTAAAACCTGTTTCAATCACTACCTCTAGTTCATATAATGGACTAGATATCAGTATCATTATGTGTATATAATAGTATCAGTGAACCTTCCTGATGTATTGATGTATTGTAACTACGAGTCGACATTTATGAAGTAAACTGGTGTAAAATATGTCCCTTAAGAATCCAACAATGAAAAGCACTACATTATATACGTATGACAGTGATCAGTTTCTATTTTTGCAGTTCCCCTTTCGTACGCTGACCTGCCAAGGGACTGGCACTGGGCGGCTGCCAGTCTTTCGCTGGTGCGGTGCCAGCCCGTTGTGAGTTTATTACTGATCAGCAAGGCGAGGCAGTGCCAGCCACACACACCAGCCACACACACCAGACACACACACGCACCGCACTCTCGACCCCCACACGACACAGCTCGAGGGAGCAGGCCTCTGTGTGTGTGTGAGTGTGTGTGTGTGTATCTGAAGTGTGTACAATATATGTATCTGTATGCATGTGTGAGTGTGTAATGTGTGAGTGTATGTGTAGTGGGTAATGTGCAGTGTGTAGTGTGTAGTGTGTGTTGTATATGTGCGTGTGTGTGTGTGTGCGAGTGTGTATCAGTGATGCCCTTAACAGTCTCATTCACAGGGGTCTCAGGAGAGGTAGTGATGGATGGGTCCCATTTTGTCCCCAAAATGGGCTGCCATCCTGGGCTCATCCTTAGAGCTCTGCACTCGTTCTCTCTCTCTGTCTCTGTCTGTTTCTCTCCCTCTCTTCCCCTCCCCCACTCTTGCTTTCTCTCTCTCTCTCTCTCTTGGTGTTTCTGTCTGCCTGCATCACTCTCTTCTCCTCCTTTCCTTTCCTTTCTCCCCCTCTCCTTCTCTGTCTGTTTTCCCCTCCCTCCCTCACTCTGTCTTTCTCTCATTATATCTGTGTCTCCCTTCCCCTACCTCCCTCTCTCTTTCTGTCTACCCCCCCCCCCTTCACTCTCTCTCTCTCTCCCTCCCTCCCTCTCTCACTCTTTCATTTATGTCTCTCTCCCTCCCCTCTCTCTTTTTCTCTCTCTGTCTGGAGAACCAGTATAGGAGGGGAGGTGGCTGCCAGCCCCTGTGCCACCGTGGGGAGGGCACAAATGCCTGCAGCAGCCCGTCTCCATCTGTCTGTGGGGGCGTGGGTCACAGCCAGGGGCACCCTCGCTCCCCCCTGGTGGCTCTTATTTATGTTGGTGCCCGGCTCCGGCTCCGGCTCCGGCACCAGTGGCGTAAATAGAGTACTGGCATTGATGTCTCTTTCTCTCGCTCTGTCCCTTCTGTCTCTCTCCCTTTCTCTCGCTCTTTCTCTTTTTTTATTTTTCTTCCTATCGCTCTCTCTCTCTCTCTCTCTCTCTCTCTCCCCCCCCGTGCACCGCTCTGTACATCCCTGCCTACCATATTAACTGAAGCTCACTCTTCGTTTTTTTAAGCGGCGCGGCGAAGAATACAAAAACGAAACTAAAATGCCAAAAAAAAAAAAAAAAAAAAACACAAAGAAACTGATTTGTCTTTGACACTAATGAAGTTCAGGGACCTAGATGACAAAGACAGTAGCGCGACCAAAACAAAAAGTGCGACAGTAACTGCGAGGCAATCAATCTTTTGGGTAACATCCTCTGAGACAGGCTTTTGTTTTCCTCTGCTTACAAACAGGAGAGGTGTGGAATGGAAATGTGTGTGTGTGTGTGTGTGTGTGTGTGTGTGCGTGTGTGTGTGTGTGTGTCTGGTGGGCATGGGACTGTGCTGCACACACTGTAGCCTCAGTTAAAAGTTCAGAGTCTTTTATCATCAGAGTACTTCAGAAGTGAGCCTACTCTGCCATATGGCTACAGCGCCGGACTCAATTTTGCGGTGACCCTGTGGTGACAAACCGCAGAGAGGCGGTGGGCCCCCCCGTGACACGCATGAAGAATGGGCGGTCACGAGAATGCGGCGGGTCCCTTATCGGAGACGTTCTGGTCGCCGCTGAGAGTTCCGCCAATCAATGATGCGCTGCCAATAACAACGTGGCCGCTCGATGCGAGAGAGATCCGCTTATAATTACATTCAATTAAACCTAATTTGGGGTTAATCTTCGGAGAATCGACCGGTGGCCTCACTCTCAATCTCAAGCGATTCGTTCCATTTATCTCGCCAAAAAAGGCACACAAGGAAGAAAGGACACGCCGTTGCGAGGGGGTTTACAGCCAGGCACAGTGCAGGCTGCCATCACACGACACACAGCCTGCTAATGTGAGCATAACACACACATAGCAGCACTGACTATGACACACGCGAATGACAGTGACCAACGTGACCATAACACTCACACTCTCACACACACACACACACACACACAAATAATGACAATATCAACACTTAAAAAAGAAAGAACAGTCTATACAAGGAACCTGAACTAAGCAATTACTCATCCCACTCACTCAGCAAATCAACAACTCGTCTGACTAAGTCTTTGTGCTTCAACAAGAAAGAAAAGAAAAGCCATTTTGCCCAAACTTTGCTTAGATATGCCAAACTCTTTCTTATTCTTGTTTCTAAATGTTCAAAACTGTTTAAAATTGCAGTACAACATTTCAAGGTGTCTCTGATAATCCAAGGCCTTCTGAATTTGACTTAGACACTACAAAGTGCAAAGTATGAAAGTAAAACAGTGAAAACAGACTCCACATCAGTCTTCGGAACATTAGCAAATAAATCATGTTTCAGAAAGAATCCTTTAGGAGGTACTGCTAACTGGAAGGGGCCAACTATTTTACAGAGGGGTAAAATATTATATGTGCATCTCCTTTCCCTGTCTGCCACTGCACTTTGTTGAAATGTGTTTCTCCAGGACAGTCAGATAGATAGACAGATAGACAGAAAGACAGACAGACAGAAAGACAGACAGACAGACATATGGACAGATACATAGATAGACAGATAGACAGATACTGTACATTGACAGTCAGACAAGACACACATACAGACAGACAGATGGATACATACATACATACAAACATTATATATATACACAAACGCACACGAATACATATATATACACATACAAACACGCTATTTCTATGGCTTAAGCTGGTAAGGAGGCCTCACTGAGACTCTGGTTCACTCACCTGTTGCATTGAGCTCCAGCGTATCCCAGCTGGCACTGATCACACACCAGCTTCCCCCCGCGGTCCAAGTGGCAAGTCGGACTGAAGCTGTGGCGTTTTTGGGCAGCAGCGGGCGACAGAAAAAGACAAGCAAAAACAAATAGAGCGAAACAGGGTGAGAAAAGCATCAGTCCCGTCATCCTTGCGTCCCTCGCGCTCTTCACGTCATCTCTGAACTGACTGGCAGGGCCTCAGCAGGGAGAACAGAGAGAGAGCGAGAGAGAGAGAGAGAGAGAGAGAGAGCGAGAGAGAGAGAGAGAGAGAGAAAGAGAGAGAGAGAGAGAGAGAGAGCAGGAGGAGGAGGAGGAGGCCAATGGTGGTTCCTCACTGGTCCCAAAGATAGAGCACCTCAGCTGGGCGGGAAAGGGGAGACTGGGGGGTGTGGGTGGGGGTAGTGGGGCAGTGGGTGAGGGCTAATGGGGCGTGGGGTGAGGGTGGGGGAGGGCTATGTTCCTGACCACACTGCAATGGAATGACTGGCCGAGGCTATTTACGCCGACACTGGATCCACCATGGGGCGGACAGGGTGACGCTGACAGCCTTTGAGAGAGAGAGAGCGAGAGAGTTTGTGTGTGAGGGGAGTGTATAGGCGGGAGTGTGTATGTATACGTACGTGTGAATGCATGCATGTATGTGTGCGTGTGTTTGTGTGAGAGTGTGAGAGAGTGTGAGAGAGAGAGTGAGAGAGTGTGTATGTATCTGCGTCCACCTTTCTTAAGATAACCATTTTGTGGTGGAATGCCCAGCTGCTCAAAGCTGAAGCTACCCCACCCCTCCACAACCCCCTCCCCCTCCCCAAACGCCAGCCTCGTCTGTCTGGTGCAGGATTACGTCCCATTATCAGTGCTTCAGTGGCGCGATTGTTACGCCCCGACTGTGAAGTCACCCGTTGAACCAGCAAACGCTCCAGAAAAGATGACAGAGTGCGCTTCTGATGAGCAACTCATGACACCCTTCTATTGCGTTCAAGGGCTCATAATACCCTTCTATACAGAATTGGGCTTCACCTAAGATCACACGTGAAACATGTAAACTGTTTACAGCTGTAACACAATACATATAACAGCTTTTAATAGGATAGTTCTATGGTATTGTTGCCAGAGTGGGACTGTTGCTGCATGTTTATGAATGAAATCCATTTTGTGGAGGTCAGACAGTGAACTACAATTAGAATGTCTTAAAAAGGTGAAACATACTTGTTGGAGGGGATCAATAGTGGACATGCGCATGGTTGGCAGTCGTTGGGCGTTCCCTTGGTAGCGTCTCCGTAGTAACCAGGGGCACACGTGTCACAATGAGGCCCTGTCGTGTGGTCACGGCAACCCTGCAAAAACAAACCATAATACCTTCCCCTCAAAGAGTGCGCACGTGAAGCAAAGCGTCCAGACAAATGGAATGCGTGCTGACACAAGCGCAGTCAAAGGGCCCGCCGTTTTCACCGAAACCTCATCTGCTAGCATTTACTAGCGGCGGATATTTGCCCTGGCAAATAATAATTACCTTTCTACTGTAACGCTGATTCTTTCATAAGATCATAAACATCCATGTTTTGCCGCCGATGGAAGGCGCCATCACGCTGAGTGTTCAATTAAAATGATTTGATCAGACTCGAGCCCGCTGCCTAGCGCCTCACCTCCCAAAAGTCTGACAAAGATGATTCATCAGGTGATTGGGAGAGACAGAGAGCATTGCCAAATTAAACGTAATGCATTCCCACCCCCACTGCCTCTGCTCTCACCCCTCGCTCTTCCTACCCCGCTGGCGTTGGCCCAGGAGGCGGCGGATGGCAGGCTAATGAAATGAAGGGGGGTTGGGGGGGGGGGGGGGGGGGGGGGGGGGGGTTGTTTTTTGAAGGCTGCATGCCTCGTCAGGCCCAATAAAGCCTAAACGCTCTTGAGTCAATTACAGATGTCCACTCAGCATAATCAGCTGCACGAAGAAGATTTCTTGATTATGGAGTGAAAGGAAGTGTGTGTATGTGTGTGTGTCTGTATCTGTGTTTGTGGTGGTGGGGGTGGGGGTGGGGGTGGGGTGGGGGTGTGTGTGAGTGGGGGGTAGGTAGGAATTGGTGGTGGATGTGTTTGGGAAGTAGTGTGTGTGTGTGTGTGGGGGGGGGGGGGGGAGGCTGGTCACCTGTTTGTACCTGTTGTGTGTGTGTGTGTGTGTGTGTGTGTGTGTGTGTGTGTGTGTGTGTGTGTGTGTGTGAGAGCGAGTGTGAGAGTGAGAGAAGTTTGTGTCTTGTGTCTGTGTGCATCTCTGTGTGTGCATATATTACAGGCAGGTCAGTGACGCCATCCCCAATCTATAACCCCCCAATCAATACCCCTCTATCTCTCCTAATCTACTGCTAAATGCCCCACAACTAATCTATGGGCTGACCATCAATTCCACCTGGTGAACTCAACTGTAGATAGCCCGCTACACACACACACACACACACACACACACACACACACACACAAAGGCCAAGTGTGGAAAGGGAAAGAGCTGATGCAAAGACGGCGGAGTGTAGAGCGTCTGTGACCAACACGGAGACGGCACTGATTCTGATGGCTCCTTGCTTGAGTTTGGGGCACTGCTGACTCGTGCTGTCTGTGACCTGTGATCAAGGTCATCCCCGTGACCAAACACAGGGAGAGAGAGAGAGAGACAGAGAGAGAAAGAGAAAGAGAGAGAGAGAGAGAGAGAGAGAGAGAGAGAGAGAGAGAGTAGGCAGCTGGGGCTGTGTGTTGGCGAGAGCCGACACGTCTGACCTCAGGCTAAGCCTGACAGGCGGGAACGAGAACGAGGAAGAGTGAAAGAGAGAGAGGGAGAAAGAGTGTGTGTGTGTGTGTGTGTGTGTGTGAGATAGAGTGGAAATGTGGACTGTCAGAAGATTCGGACGGACAGCAAGGCAGGGAGGCCCCCGAGGGGACGTTACTGCCCATCACACCGTCAGACTGATCTCAGCACAGAGCCGAGGTGTCTAATGTGTTACTGAAACGGACATGCTGTTCGCGAGACTGGCCTGCTGTAAGGTTATTACTTTAACATGCGAACCAACTGTGTATTTAATGTGAGGACAGCATTTATAAAAGTGCTTGATTCCTTTCATTTGTTATCTGTAATATTTATGGTTTTTCCATTTATTATACAGGATAACAAGTCCTGAAAGTGGGATCTTTCGAAATATATATACGTTATTGCCAAATACCACAGGTGCAAAGAATTTGTTGTCTGGAACATTTTCCTGTTTTCATTTTCTCACTGTCTAAGCGATTTGGCTTTAGCACCAAAATATTACCCCCAGTCCACTTCAAAAGATCAGTCCCGTTGGGGCACGAGATGGAGACAGAGAAAAAGAAACACAGACAGAGGGAAAGAGAGAGTGAATGAAAGAGAGAGAGAGAGAGAGAGAGAGAGAGAGAGAGAGAGAGAGAGAGAGAGAGAGAGAGAGAGAGGCTCAGCTGTGACCCTTGTAAGGTGAAACTAGACAGCAGGTGTGGACAGACAGAGGAAGTAGGACACTCAGCCAGAATGACAGACAGAGCCACACCATTGACACAAAACACAACACTCACCCCTACCGATATCCACAAACAGCCCACGGCACCTCAACTGTGTCTCATCTCCACTCTTTGGCTCTTCCACACATCAGAACCAAGTTAGGTTACTCCATATAACAACAGAAGTGAGTACACCCCTGTGCAATATCACGTCAATGTCCAAATTATTCCAAATGGTATCCCCTCTCAATTCAGTTAACTAAGCATCATTTTTTTTAAGTTGACAAATACAGCATCTCCTCTTATGAACAATCAAAAACAAATACTTTAGAAAAGACTATATTGAAAATACAGGCCATACACCTGTGATCACTGACACAGCTGCCTGCAGGAGGTATACAACAAGCCATAGTACCACGACTCAGAGGTGCACTTGAACCTGGCAAGGAGTAACACAGTGAGTGCGTAGTCCCGACAGTAAAGCACAGGGGGGGGGATTGTGATGATATGGGGCTGCATGAGTGCCAAAGGTGTTGGGGAGATGACCTTTATAGATGACACCATGACTGCCTGTGGATGTACCAAAATAATGGCTGACAAGATGACTCCCAGTCTCCAGAAGCTTGGCAGAAGAGGAATATTCCAGCATGAAAACGCATCCAAAGCACACTGCCAAAATCTAGTTTCAAGTTTAGTTTCTAAAGATGAAAAAACTATGACCTGGCTTGAATCCAGGAGAACACCTTTGGTGTATTTTTTTAAAGAGAAAGGTAGAGCAACACAACCCCTCCAGCAAAGAGCAGCTGAAAAAAAATGTGCAACACTGGTATTCTCCATGCCGAGGAGGGTTGAGTCTGTCATCAAACATAAAGGTGGACATACGAAGTGCTGATAAACTAAGGTTCCTACTGTGGAGCCTGTATTAAGAGCAAATATCCTACTGTTCAACTTACCAGTACTACAATTACATTTACATTTAGTCATTTAGCAGACGCTTTTATCCAAAGCGACTTACATATGTGCGACTTACAATGTATACACATTTTACATTTACACTGATGGCACACTGCACATCAGGAGCAATTAGGGGTTCAGTGTCTTGCTCAAGGACGCTTCGACAGGGAATCGAACTAGCAACCTTCTGATTACTAAACGACTTCTCTACCACTGTACCACTGTACCATTACTACAAGGCGATACAATTTTGAATCATTTGACATTCGTGATATTGCAGAGGTGAACTCACTTCTGTTGTATACTGTACTCTCACCCCTTACAGGTCACTCCTATAGGAACCCAATGTGCCCATTCAGCTCTTAAGGTTCCTCTCAGGTCACTCCTATAGGAACCCATGTGCCCATTCAGCTCTTAAGGTTCCTCTCAGGTCACTCCTATAGGAACCCATGTGCCCATTCAGCTCTTAAGGTTCCTCTCAGGTCACTCCTATAGGTACCCATGTGCCCATTCAGCTCTTAAGGTTCCTCTCAGGTCACTCCTATAGGAACCCATGTGCCCATTCAGCTCTTAAGGTTCCTCTCAGGTCACTCCTATAGGAACCCATGTGCCCATTCAGCTCTTAAGGTTCCTCTCAGGTCACTCCTATAGGAACCCATGTGCCCATTCAGCTCTTAAGGTTCCTCACAGGTCACTCCTATAGGAACCCATGTGCCCATTCAGCTCTTAAGGTTCCTCTCAGGTCACTCCTATAGGAACCCATGTGCCCATTCAGCTCTTAAGATCTCTTTTTTGTTCTGTGTAATGCCTAATTTATGCTACTCCGATTTCACGGAGTCGGACACAGGGAACGCCTCTCCGGACACAGGGAACGCCTCTTTCCGATTTTAACCGCTCTCTCCGAGCCCTCTCCGAGCCCCTCGGAGTGGCTGTCGTGCGCCTCCTAATTTTTCTAACTATCCCGTACGAGAGCCTCTCCGAGGTTTGCTCGGAGAGGGCTCGGAGTAGTATAAATTTAAGCTTAACCCCACTACCTACAAACAAATTCTTCACATGCAAAAGGAACCCTTTTCAAAGAACAAACAGAACCCTTTAGGGGGCATATGCAGCTCTATGTTAGGCAGAATACTAAGACAAATCAATGTTAAGTTCAAAGAGGTCAATTCAGGTCAATGACATATAAATGGAAAATAAGTCTGTTCTTCCAATGTTCTCGCTTACCAAACATTCTCCGGTGATGCCATGACAATCAGATGCATGGCTATGGCAGAGACAGGGTTCACAGCTGCCTTTAAAGACAGTGCCATTAACTCTTCGGTATCCAGACAAACACCCCTGCAAACAAACACAAAACAGAACAAATGATTTCCTCACACATCAAATAAAACAAACTGTCGTGTTTTGACAGGTTAATAGCTTCGGTTGGTTGATTAGTAAGATGAAACAGAAAAAACATGTCACTTCCATCTCTGTATCTGTGTGAGTGATTAGATCACAGAATTGCGGGGCTATTTTTAGTTTCAGACCGTTCAGCAATCAGTAATTAATCTGACAGAGATTTAATTGACGCCTCATCGCGGAGGCACAAATTGCTTTGATTTAAGCCATAAATGTGGAGATCTGATTGAGAGCTCCCTGTGAAGAGGAAGTTTACGGAGACCACTGGTAAGAGGATTAAGAAGGAAAATCCTAATGTCTTATTATGATCTTTGACTCTTATCACAAGACCAATTTCAGTGCCATTTTCCCTTAGACTTGTGCTATACAAAGTGCTGAGAAGTTACACATGAGTTCCACTTCTAAGAAACTCATTGATTGTTTCTACTGCCTCAGTAGGGAACCTGTTAAGGCTACGAGTGGTGTCTGTAACACTTTACGTGGACTCTCGAACAGGGGCGCGCTTGACTTGGCACTTAATTTAAGCATTTCTCACCTGAACTGAACATAATGTAAAGATGTCAGTACACTTCAGAGCTCTAATAATTGTGGAGTATGAGCCAGCATGCTTACACACACACACAAACACACACACACACACACACACACACAGACCCCCATTCACCCCCCAACACACATACACACACACACTTTTCTGTGGAAGTGAAAACGGAAGTAAAAAAAAAGACAGATGTATATGATGACCATTCCAATAAACATCACACTCAGTTTTTTTTGCAGCCCGCTGCAGTTTTTCCTCCACTGACCTTGTCATTACCAAAGTGTGTTACCCTGTCAAGCTGCCGCGGACGGGTGCGAAAAGGGAGCAGACGGAGGAAGAGCAGAAAAGCGCAGAGAACAAGAGGGAAAAAAAGAAGAGAAGTGATGAGTTTGCACATCCAGCTTTGAAGCCAGAAAACACACCATCATCACCAAAAGAACAGATGCATGCCCTGAAATTAAGTTCAGCATTGCGGTAAAGTATGCGGTTAAGATGGGGGGGGGGGAATCTGCCAGATGAAGAGATGGACTGTAGATGTTAATGTGGTACAACTGGAAAGTAATTTAAATAAACAAAGCACGGCCTTTCCAATATTTTCTGAAGTGAGCAATAATTGCTGCATCTTTACATACCGAAAGTTAGAGAAAACAGATTGAAGAAGGAACAGATTGCTTAGCACAGACAGTACAGAACAACTTAGCGCTTTGCACATTCGTAGGAGTGAGCTAGGCCACGTGCGACATCGTCGTCTCATTCTTTCGGTCACAGGGCATCCACACAATTTCACAGACCGAAAAATGATGCTGAGTGTGAAAATGATTTATTTATTTTTATACATTTCTCCATTCAGTCACTCTCGTTTTCTGATAGCCTCGCTTATTCCAGGCAAATCAACCATGAAAAACACTCCAGCTCTGCCAGTTCCAAAACACACTTTTTTTAAAGTTTTAAACCTCTAACCTCATCCCCTTCCTCAGAATTCCCAGCTTTCAAGGCTGATAATTCTCCAAAAATGTGCGGCCGTAATTCTATAACGGACCGTATATTTCTATAGCAGAACTAGATTAAACACTTTTGGCACAACAAGGCACTCCGAGAGCCTAGGTCAAAGTGAAATACAACCATTGATATCTGCTGATAAACTGCTGCCCTGGTAAACTGTTGACATGGGTGAAATCTTTATAAGCAAGCCACTTGACATGAGTGATGAAGGCTCGCTCCGCTCCTCTGGCCCTCTGTGTTAAGGTCAGACTATTAGACCGGGAGGTATTAGCGCTCTCCCTGCGCGTCTTCCTCTGCGTTGTCATTTTTCTGAGTGGTTTTTCGCTGAGGGGAGGAAGATGAGCTGAATGGAAACACACACACACACACACACACACACACATACGCACAGACACACATACACCACACACACACACACATTTCCAATTCTCCCGACACAAACAAACACACACATTGGTCCTGTTCACATCACAGGTGCACACAGGCTCATACACACATCCAACCGAAACACACACACACACACACACACACACACACACACACATAATCATCCTCCCCCAGGTTTTATATGGAGAGCTGATGATAGCCATGCCTTCTATTTCATTTTCGTGGTGGCAAGCACCTGAACATCTGCTAGTGTCAGCATAAAAGCCAGAGCTCAGAAATCAATAGCCATAGCCGTTTTAATGGAGGAGACACTTTGAGAGGAGTGTGCCGAGCTCTGTAATAGCATATCATTCTCCCCCCCCCCCCCACCTCCTGCTGTGTGTGTGTGTGTGTGTGTGTGTGTGTGTGTCTCTCTCTCTCATACACTAAGAAACACACACAACCACACACACACAGTGCCCCCCAAAGGTACATAGAGACTGGATGAGCATTAATATACTCTCAGTCTCACACACACACACTCACCCACACTCATATACCCACTCTCACCTCGCAGGAGCTTCCGCTGTAACCGTGGGGACAGAGGCACATCTCCACAGCAGTGGCTCTCACATCGCCTACAGCTGACTCACTGGCCTCCTCCAGAGACACGGAGCTCAGCCTGAGGAGACGAGAAAGGAGAGGAGGAGGAGGAGAAAATAGGAGCAGAGATTGGCAGAGAGGAGAGGAGAAACAGCATGAGAGGAAAGGGGTAGACAGGGTGAAGACAAAGGAAGAGGGGAGAGGAGAAGGAAGGGGAAGAGAAGTTAGAGGGGAGGAGAGAAAAAAACGTGTATAAGGGAACAAGAGAGGAGAGAAACAAAAAGGAGTGATCAGAGGAGATGAAATGAAAAGAAAAGGAGGAGAGATGAGAGTAGAGATAAGTGAAGAGGCCAGGAGAAGTATTGAAGGAGACAGAAAAAAGGAGAAGTCATTGGAGGAGAGTGGGGGAAGGAAGAGAATGGGTATGAAGCTACAGCTCTGTAATCACACACACAAAGCAGCTGAAAGAACAGCGCAGTGAGTCGGTGAATGATTGACAGCATGACTGACTGACTGACTGACTGATTGAGGAAATGACTGATTTATTAACAGTTACCTGATGAAGTGAGATGTGAGTGTGTGTGTGTGTGTGTATGTGTGTGTGAGAGAGAGAGAGAAAGAGAGAGATAGATAGAGATAGAGAGAGAGATGGATGACCGAGAGTGTGAGTGAGTGGATGTCGTGCCTCTGGCGCTACTGTAGTGTGTTTGTCTACCTGTAGATGGCAGCGTCATCATCACAGTAAGTGGCCCTGAGGTGCAGCCGGCTCACGTTGCTCAGCGCGGCCATGAAGTCCCTCTTGCTGACGGGCTGTTTGGTGTCTCTGTGCTGGAAGTCCTCGGGGCGCAGTGCCAGACGCTTAGTGCTCTCCGCGAAAGGGTAGACCGCCTGGCCCAACGATCTGTCCATCAGACTCATTCCGTTACCCTGCAAAAAGAGAGAAAATGTCAGCACCCTCTTTTGCCCCATTCTTCTTTTCTTTTTTTTTTTTCTTGTTTTTTTTCTCTCACTCTCATTCTTTCACCCTCCCTCTCTCACTTCACTCTCTTCCCGCTTTCTGACTGTCACTCGAGCTCTCGGCTTGACAGGCGGCGAGACGGCGACCGTGTTGATGGCTGTGTTTTTAATCGGCTGCTGCCACAAGAGTGACGTGCCGACGTGGAGTCAGAGAAAGAGAAAGAGATGAAGCTGATTTCAGCTCGGCTCAACAAAATGGGATGAAAGTGGGGAACGTTCAAATCTCTTTCTGCATCTGCCAAGAAGAAGCAGTACCAGTAGAAGTGGTTGAGTGTTTGTGTGTGTGTGTGTGTGTGGGCAATATATTACACAACACAATGTGAGTGTGAGTGTGTGTGTGTATGTGTGTGTGTGTGTGTGTGTGTGTGTGTGTGGGTGTGTGTGTGTGTGTGTGTGGGTGTGTGGGTGTGTGTGTGTATGTGGGAGAATGAGAGAGAGAGAGAGAGAGAGAGAGAGAGAGAGAGAGAGAGAGAGAAAGAGAGGGAGAGCAGTGCCCAGAGAGGAGAGATTAATAGACAAGTAAAAAATAAGAGTGAAGGCCAGTGACTGAGTTAGGGACAGTGGATGTGTGAACCATAGGTGAGATCCAGTGAGAAAGGAGAATGACACTGTGCAAGCGAGGGAGACAGCGTGAAAGAAGGGTGAGAGCGCGCGAGAGAGAGAAGAGTGAGTGTCAGAGAGAAGAGCAGGTGAAAGAGAGAGAGAGAGAGAGAGAGATTGATTAGGATTGCATGCGCCTTAAGACTGCCTCTGAGTATGCCTTGATGGATAGCACGCAACAGCAGGTACACCTCAAAGCCGAGAGCAACCCGCTCCCCTCCCTCCAAAGCAAGCGGCACTGCGGGTGATCTAGCAGGCATTACGGCGTGTTATTCATCCTGCCCATTTACTTCGTGTCGCAGCGACTGCCGGGGAATTACGCTTTATAGGTGTCGGCCACTTTATTTGCTCGGAATTAATGGAGTGTACATATGCAAAACAGGGTTTAACTATCAATAATGACCTGTCATATACAGCAAGCCGCTGCAGTCCTACTTGGATGGGGGGGGTTGAAGGGGGGGTTGGTGGGGTGGGGGTTCTGACAGGAACTTTCCCTCTGCGACGGCTCAATAAAAAAACACGGCAGGAGCATGCTGGTGCCTGACGTTAATGAGAGACCCACTCTCTGCCTCTCTACGGAGGCTACACGCATCATGCTGGCAAACATGAGTACACAACGTACACATGCATGGACGATATATCACAAACAGACACACATATACACTCTACAGGGTGTCTTTGGTAATACACTTGCCAAAGCTCTTTGTTTTCAGTATTTGAAATTGCTCCCAAGTTGCCACGAATAAATATGCTAAATCAGTGTCAGGACTGTGTTTTGATGCAAGAAAACAGGAGTCGGAATGTGTATTTTTCCCCTGTTGAAGCTGAAGTAAGCATCAGGTTTCTTTGGTTATACTTGTTAAAAAGATCCCAGGGTGTTTCATCTACAGCCAAGGGAATGTATCAATGGTCTGTCACATCAAATTTGAATGGCCGCGTCTGGGCTTTGCATGAAATCACCTGTGAGCCTAGCTCTCCGCTACATGCTAAATGCTCGAGGGAGGTAAAAGAAAACCCGCTGGATGGACCTCGTGCGTGGATAATTGCCAGCAGACGATCGAGGCCGCTTTGCACCGGGGCGAGGATGAAAGTGGCGACAGAGCGAGCACCGGAGAGGCAAAAAAAAAGAGCATTTAATGAATGAAACCGCCTTCATGTGCAGCAGGGCGCATGAAAAAAACCACCACACGTGTCATGCCAAGGTCAACGGAGGATCCCTCTCTCTCTCCCGTGTCAGAGATTATTAACAGTGCCCGAAGAAGCGGCTTAATTGATTTGCGTGCCGCAATGGCAAAGTTGAACGAATGACAATAAAAAACACGGCGCGCCCCCCTCGGAGTGGGCTGTTTTATCGACTGTTTCATGACTAACGGGCAGAAACTGAGAAGGCCCTTTGCACCGCGGTGGTTGCGTGTGATTGGGGAGCCGCGACCAAAACGAGCCGGCGGAGATGGGGATCTTTAAAATCAATGGACCAGCGATTGATTTGAAAATGTGCTGATGTCCACAACACGGAGAGAAAGACCATGCGATCATTATGTCGCCTATATGGAGGCATATACAGAAGCCATGAATGCCTATGGGAAAAGAAAGTGTTTCCTTTCCCCGACAGCTCGCCGTTTCTATGACATTCAGGGTGGTGAATTGCTATTGACGGTGCTTAGGTAAAAGTTCGGCCTCAACAAAGGCACAAAAGCAGTCAAACTATAGAAGCACGGTTAAAAAAGAGTGTGCACTCGTCAATGTCTTTGTCAAGAGCCCATTAAAGACACCAGGCTGACATATCCTCAGTTATGACCTTCTGAAGTCAAGTCATGTAAAGCTACAAAGCTAACGAGCTTCCTAGAAGCCGCAGAGGCCTACGAGTCTTTTCTTCGTCTTGACCGGGGCGACTTTTCAACTTTTATTAAGTCAGACTCGTCACCTGTCACTCACCTTTTGGTTAAAAGGTGTTTCTTTTTTTTAATTAATGCTGAAAGCTGTCAAAAGCCCTCATGTATTCCACTGATGGACGTCTTTATGCAGAGCTTCTCTTTTACCCTTCATTTCAACACTTCATTTCTTTAACGCAGCTCTGAGATCAAACACGTATTTATCCATCACCGTTTCTCTATTTATTTGTTTCCTCTCGTATATGTGAGCACAGCAGTAGGCCCAGAGTAGGCTGCTCATTGCAAGGAAAATGGGCGGATTTTCAAATGTATTCAAATGACGTCTGCTCTTCTAGTATGCTTGCAAGTGCAGAGGTGTTAACAACATACAGTGGCTTGCAAAAGTATTCAACCCACCTAAAAATCATCTCCCTTGCCACAATTAAAAAAGACGCCTACTACATTTAATTTCCTAATTAGTATTTTTAATTGTTAACATTTATACTATAGTATATATTCGAGAAGGCAGAATAAGTTATTTGTCTGCAAACGTTAAAAATGTTTTTAATATGAATAAACTGGTGGTTGCATCACACCCCCCCAGATGCTGTGTAGAAAAAGCCTGTCCGCTAAACCAAGCATCCGAGGAAGATATTAACTGGTGACGTAGGCCACCACAGTCTACACAGCACCCAGTCTATAAATCAGTTCAGTGTTGGAGTTCAATGGCTGGAATTGGGGTACAGGTATAGGAGCCCACAATATTAAGAGCTCTCAATAATACGTAAGGGATAATGTATTGTCCGGAGGTCATTATCCAAAAATAAATCCCGACGGGGCGAACAACACCCCGACGCGCAGCGGAGGGGTGTTATTTCGTCCTGAAGGGATTTATTTTTGTATAATGACCGACGGACAATACATTATCCCGCTTATTATACGGTTACTTGCCAAAAACTATAGAAGACATTCCTCCAAAATACCTCTTTTTAATGATTTAGTTGCCGTTTCGTGATTTCCGCTAAGAAAAATAGTTCTTTAAGCAAATAGAACTTTTAAGTTTCAGGTGTTGCGTAGCAACCCAATTACTTGCTGACTTCAAATTACAACGAGTCTGTTACGTTAAAATGACCGGTACTACTTGCGGAATGATTATGAAAGATGTGAATTAGAAGCAAAAAAACCCGTTGCCAATGACAGCGGTCAATATCTTTCGCAGCGGTGGAATATCAGGAAATATTCACCGGGCGAACGTTGGGATGGCCCATTCAAATCAACGGAACTTTTTGGAACATTCTGAAGAGCCGTATAATAATGGACTTTATTGGAGGGTGGCAAAAACATATTTTTTTTAGAAGATCCACATTAAAGCATGTTTGGAAGTTGCATAAGATATGGGGAAAGGTTTTTATGGCCATATGAGACCAAAATAGAGCTTCTTGGCCAATCCTCAAAGCGGTACAATGTGGTACAAATCTAACACTGCCAATGCCTCAAAAAACACCATCCCAATCATGAAATATGGCAAGCCCTCATACTGTGGGGATATGTCTCGACTGCAGGAACCTGGAAACTTTTTAGAATTGAAGGGAGGATGAATGGAAATATAATCTACACAATATCACAAGAAAACCTGTGGCAGTCTGTTGTAAAACTAAGGTTTGGGAGTGGGATTACCTACCAGTAGGACAATTGCCCAAGGCACAAGGCAAAGGCAACACTGGAGAGGCTCAAAAACAGTAAAGTGAACATTCTAGAATGGCTCAGTCAAAGCCCTGATCAAAATCCTACTGAGAATCTGTGGCTCTACAGTCCAGGACGGCCATCCCATCAACCTAGATGTTGTACATACATTCTACCAAAAAGAATGGACCTTGGAAACACAACAGAACAATGTGCCAAGCTGATACTGTCTCACTTCAGAAAACTGACTTTCAGGGAGGTTAAACACACCCTTACACACACATTCAAACACTCAATCACTCTCAAACAACGACAGACGCACAGACACACACACTCACACACACACACACACACACACACACACACACACACACACACACACACACACACACACAGGACCTCAAAGGCTTTTTTGTCAACTTATGTGTTATACTGACTGATATGAACTTTTATATGTCGGTATATTTACATAATTCCCTATATGTTTTCATATTGCGATGTGTAACATGAACTTCAAATGTACAAAATATTACGTTGATAAAATTTGCTCAGTGTCTTTTAACCAAAAACTGATTGGATGCAAATGTCCTGGGGATGTGGCAGATTGATATGGAAGAAGGATAGGAAGGTTTTTTTTTCTTCATCTTGGGCCTCAGACTTTGAACGACAAACCTTTGAAGTGGAAACATGATGGAATGTCCAAAGTGCACGGAAAACGAGAGAGACACAGAACACAGAAACCTCAGGCCGCAGACTGCACTAATGGAATCCAGATACGGTCATGATAAAACGATAATCAAACACACAGACACACACTAACACACACACACAGACACACACACACACTCACAGACAGACTCACACACATGCCAGCTGTGGACTTATGTCCTGCCAAACCATATCCGACAAGACAGGACCAGCCACGTCTGTGGTGAAGTTTCTACAATATGTCAGAATAGCGTGTGACATGAAAATATACCAAGGCATTTTTCTATGCCAGACGCCATTCAAGTAGATTTTAGTGACCTGAAACAAAACTAAAGCATCACATG
Organism: Clupea harengus; assembly: GCF_900700415.2. Taxonomy (NCBI): domain Eukaryota; kingdom Metazoa; phylum Chordata; class Actinopteri; order Clupeiformes; family Clupeidae; genus Clupea; species Clupea harengus. The sequence continues at coordinate 24,349,000 of NC_045166.1, forward strand.
GAGTCCCTTTATCCATCATAAAATATGGATCAAATATGATCAGCAAAAATGAAGGACTCTCGAAGAAAATCCTCGATGGGGAGACAGCAGCAGCACTGACAGTAGACTGGTCCATAATTACACAGTTCACTGACTTGGTACTTTCATAGGACACCACCTTTCCAATAAGGCACTTTGACACATTTTCTCGCTCTTGTACAGCTGCGTTGCTCAACTGTAAATGTCATGTTATGGTGAAGTGGAACAGCCGGGGAGCCCGCAGACAGCTCATCTGCAAAGTAAAGGGGCTGTAGAATTTCACAGTGTGGAACCAATGACAAGTGACGTAGCACCAGGGCTTACAGGCACCAGAGCTTACATAGAATCTGCTGATGATGAATGGAACTCTGGACTGAAGCATTACCAAAGACTACTCTGCAGACTTTCATCAGTGCACCAGTGTGAGAGAAGTGTCCACATACCATTGGGGCATGTGGTTGCAGGGCCCTCTGCCAAAACGCCTACAAGTGAAACATTCCCACTCACCATTCGCTGTGTGTGACTACAAAACATTCAGTGGGCAGGGTGCATACCTCTATGATGACATCAGGATCAATGGCGATGCGTGTAGTTTTATCTCTTCTCTCGGTGTCATAAGAGACACTGTACACCAGGCTGCCTCCATATGCTCCAAGCTACAGGGAAACACAAGAGCGCAGAGAATTAAGCACAGCACATGATGATCCTATATTCACTACATGTCAGCTACATGTACCTCAACTACACACAGCATGAGTCAGAATAACATTTTAAAATAATGTGGTTCCCCTTACCAAAGTCTTTGAAACGTGTCTGCAACATAAAAATTGAGACCTAATTGTGCCATTTCAGTATTAGGAAACCAAAACCATGAACATATAAAATACCTCCATATAAGATAGACCTTTGTTAACGTAAGGGTTACACTGCTAACAGCAATGATTTCCTTAAGATACATTGGGCACATTCACAATTACATGAAGAAGCAGAGAATAATTGTATATTTTCTCTTTTTAGTGGGCTTATGCAATGGCAAAGGATGGTCAGAGGTCTTCATTTCATCAGGGGCACGTTCAATCTAAGAGCGCTGTGCACCATTTTGCCAGGGTTTCCAAACAACATGTTTCCTCAGAACGGTGTTGAAACGGGCATTGAGGTTTTAAAACAAATTTCATCAGGCTCTGAAAATTCTTCAAAGATAATGCAAAGAATGGCTTGCTCAGTAGTCATAGTTGCAACGCTTGCGTACGTAAAAAAACAACATGGTGTTCAACGCACCACGTTTCCATTGCTACGTTTTGTGCAGAATGTGCCTCAGGTTTCACAGTCAATGTTCAGTGAATGTTAGTCAAAGTCAATGTTAAATGAATCACCCAGTTTCAGTAAGCTCATAGGCTGGCCATCAAACTTAGAAAACCAATTTGTTAATGCAGTGGCAAGCTGGTGAATGAACCAAAAATGTTTTGGTTCATCCAGCCCCACCCCCCCACAATATATACACACACAGACACACACACACCATCCCTCATTTTCAAAAAATATTAGCAATAATAAAATCCAACAGCCAAAAAAAACTTTGTGGGCATTTGTCATGTTCTTTGACTCAGAAATAGAATGTACTGTCATAACTGTGAACAAAATGCAGTGCATTCATCTACCTTTAGGTCATTTAGTGATGGTGCCATCACTGCCTCATCATTGGACTGCCAAACGAGTTTGCATTTTGTAATAAGCCGCTATTTTGGGGTCCACTACATTAAGCCTTGATTCTGCATTCTTGCCACCTGCTCTGGGAAGTATTCAAAGAATCCAATTTAACGTTTATATATCATTCCTGCAAATGAGGAGGTAGGCTATAGGATACACACACATAATAGATAATTAAGTGCATGTGAAATCATTTTGAGGTGTATCTCTTTTTGTCCCTAGTATTGACATGAGTCCTATAACCCCATCGTGAGTATGGAGGGGGTATGGATGGGGGTGGGTCTGGGACACCAGGCACCACTGTTGAGCCTTCTGGAGGTGTCGTGGGCCCTAATTCAATGAAACACTGACGAAGGCTGGCGCCTATTTGACAACGCCGGTGAAATGCTAGAGGCAATGGCATAAGACCACGCGTGTTTTATATGTCTTGCTTGGTTCGCACTCATAGCATCACGTTAAATTACAGTCGAGTGGGAATACACAACACCCATTACTTTAGCGTTATGGAATGGAGTGTGAATGAAATCTTTGTATCTATCCTATGTTGTTTTCACCTGGTACATTAATAGGAATTCGTATGTGAAAGGGGTATATGTTAGCTATGTAGTTAGCCTACTCTGACATAATATTCCAAATGATTTTACTTTCATCCCTCAAATCGCATGCATTTGGCCCATTGTAGTCACATCACTGCATTAGTGGAGAATGTAAGAACATTAAGTTGAGTGCTGAAAGCTTGATAATCGTTGGGCCAAATCAGCACATCCATTTTAAGGTGAAGAGAAGCAAGCGGGCTGCCTAGGCCCTCGTCTGTCTGCAAGGCACAAAAGACTGTGCTTTGACCTTCAGAGTTTTTTTTTACTTTACAGGACTGTTTAAAAAAAAAAAATGCAGTGAGATTGCCGAGCAAAACCTCAACAAAGCACATTTCACCTCTACCTGCTTTTAAGCTGCCGTTTTTTTGTGTTTGTGCCCAAGTGCTTTTCCTCTCTTGTTGAACTGTCACATTTTTCCAGTGTCCCTCCATCTCTGCTGCCTCGCTCTCTCAGCCAGCTCTGTGTTACTCTCTCAAACAAAGGGAGCGTGCCTGGCCTGTGTGTCTGAGGTGGAGTGGGTGCTCTCTTTCAGCTTCCTATGTGCAAAGGCATAGAATGTTCCGTCAGGGCCTTGAAGAAATTCTTAGGCCCACTGTTGGAATTATTGAATTTAACTGCATTTTACTGTTTCGTTGTTACTATTTCATTTTTTCAAGATTACCCCAACACCGACCCATTGCATTTGTAAAGGAAGACCCACTTCCACAACATGATTGTTTAACTGCTAATGGCTCAGGAGGCCCTTTCTGTATACAGAAATCCCTTGTCCCCTAACATATCCCCTAATGTTTATTGACTATAGCCCTGTGTTGGGCCCTGTGTGTCACAGTACATCCAGTGCTGGATCTTAAACCTCTGCTTCTTACTCCAAACGGGAGTCTTTGTAGCTCAGACAGACATGAAGAGTGTGCACGCACGCACACACACACACGCACCCAGACACACACATTTGCCGAATATCAAGATCTACATCGGAAGTAAAAGTTTTCTACAAGTGTATGACCCAAATTAACTTTGCACTACGTCTCCATAACAACACCACATATCTCCTGCATAAATTCAGACAAAAACAATCTCTAGAAATAGCCACTCGTGACGGGTGTAACTAACTGCTTGGCTGAGCTGTCTGCTGAGCCCACTTTAATGCCATGACAACCTCTTTACACATATTAATTCAATTCCGACGCACAGGCACTTCACTTAAGGCTAAGCAATAAGGGCCGCCAAACAAAAGGTGGAGAGGATTGTGGGTGGAGGCAAATCTCAGCAGTGTTTAGCACGGATTGGCTTGAGTCAGAGCAAGGCAATTAGCGAGAAATATTCAAATTGTTTACTGCGCTGAAAGCCTGTTCATTAAAGCAGCCGACAATCGAGTCAGGCAGGTACGGCCTGCTATTACTAACAGATGCAGAAAAGGCCCAGACGCACTCCGTTGTGGGTGATGTTGATGTCGTACCGAGTCATTTGGACATCTCAGGTGGGACACATTTACATTTACATTTAGTCATTTAGCAGACGCTTTTATCCAAAGCGACTTACACATGTATACACATTTTACATTTACACTGATGGCACACTGCACATCAGGAGCAATTAGGGGTTCAGTGTCTTGCTCAAGGACGCTTCGACAGGGAATCGAACTAGCAACCTTCTGATTACTAAACGACTTCTCTACCCCCTGTAGCATTGTCGCAACATTCACAACATCAGGGTTGAGGGGATACACTATGGACTGTGGGAGGGAGCCGGCGACTGTATCAATGAAAGTGGAAAAGGACCCAGGGGGACAAAAGAAGATGGAGTCGGCCAAACCAGAACAAGCCCACCATCACCCCAGGCTGTGGGGGAACAGGAAATGAACAACAGACTCCTCCACTGGGCTTCACAAGGCCTGTATTTAAGGACACCAATGCATGGACACACACACACACACACACACACACACACACACACACACACACACACACACAACACAACACACACACACGCACAATGCTTCTTTCTCTTTCCCTTTCGCTCCCACCCTCTCTCTCTCCTGCTTTCGTCCCCCAAAAAATGGGACAAAGAGACCTCCCAAAACACACACACAGACACACACACACACACAGACACACACACACACACACAGACACACACACACACACACACACTTTCACTCTCTTTAACCCGAAGGCCATTGAGTTCTCACATCTGTCTCCGTCTCCTCACCCTGGGGTCTGTGTGAGTGTGTGTGTTTTCTTTCATATCCAGGAGGCTTGCTCTCTCACCGGCCCACCCACAAGTAGGTTACATCTACAAAAGAGGAACCCCTCCTGTCCCCCTCCTACCCCCCCCCCCCCCCCCCCTTGAAAATGCGGGGTCTCTGTTTGTTTGTGTAAACTTCTCTGTGGGTCTCGTGCTAAAAAAAGGGCCCCCGGGGGCTAGGAAGACACACTCACCCGAAACACACAAGCATGCCACGCATAACTGCCAACACAAACACACAAATATCCACACACACACACACACACACACACACACACACACACACATCTGGGTTTACTAAATAGCTTGTCTGTTTGATAGAATCAGAGGATTACTGGATGTAGGACAAAGGCGGTTGGGGCCACCGGGAGCAGGAGGATCCCAGTGGAGGTGAGGGCAGTTTCTGGCTAATGGATTCCACATGTGCTCTGGGTTACCAGCTCTCCACTCTCATCACTGCCGGGTACGTCTCCTGAAGCCTAATGAAGGATGACGTCTAATTTAAAATAATCTGCGGAATCAGAGTGAGTCGTGGGGTTTTCGAATGTAGGTTTTTCTTAGTTTGATTCGGCAGAGAGTGTTTAAAAGTGACAGCGTTATTTACAAGTACAACTTAAAAGTTACAAGTATTTACTGCAAACTAAGGAATTAGAGTAATATCGTCCTCCTAATACAAGGCTCAGGCTTACTAAATTCAGCATTGTTTAAGGATTATATTATTATTATGAATCTGAATATTATGAAATCTTGCCACTGATCATTGTTTCAATCATTGTTTTATAAGCAACTATAGTCATAGGCTGGAATCGGTCCACATAAAAGAGACTGAGCATCTTAACTCAAGGCTGCAGCTCTTAAAACACCCTAGCAAGTCAACCACACACACATTAATCACTCACAGAGAAGTGGCTCCGATTCGGGAATGAGCAAAAGCCCAACTAAATCTCACCACTGCGGAATGCCACACTTGAATGAAACAATGTGTCTGTGACTTTGTGTGTGTGTGTGTGTGTGTGTGTGTGCTCGTGCGCTACTGGCCACCTCCACGGTATGATGGGCACAGCAAGCCAACTGAGAGGCAGATGCATGCGCCCGAGTATGTGTGGCCAACATTACGAGCCAGCTCAACCTGCTGGCTCATGACTTCCCATTCAACCCCATGCTGTAGGTGGCACTGTTTCAATGGCACCCCAACAGGAAAAGGACAAAAGAAACCTGCAGAAGAAGAATGCTCCAGGTAAACACATCCATCAGGGAAAGAGAGAATCACTGGAAAAGAGCCCATGCATATTCCATAAACATGTGTGTATGCACACCCATATGCAAAAACGGATACACAAAAACAACTTCAAGCGCACACACACACACACAAACACACACACACACACACACACACACACACACACAAGTGTGTGTACTCAAAATACACACACACATTCATCTCAGAGAGAAAACAATCATTGGCATTCACGCATTTATATTATTTATACACACCAAAACAAACACACACACACACACACACACACACACACACACACACACACACACACACACACTTGCTACGCTGTCAGCCCTGTCAATCTGTGGGCACCAGGGTAATGGCCCCCCGCACCTCAGCCGAGAAAGCGCTGAAGTGTCTACTCAGGCGAGTGCAGCCGAGATGGGTTCATTTATCATCATAATAGTCCATTACCCATGATAGGTCACAACTCAGCGCCGAGGCGCGGCAGCCTGCAGTAATTGGTGCTATTCCTTTCACTCGGGCCGGGCACCTCGAAGGACCACTGCATCGCCATGCAAAACAGTCCGTCAGCGCATCTAGGTTTCTAGGTCCAGAGGAGTTGTACCTCACACTCTCCTCCTCCTTCGCCTCACCTTAACCCCCACCCCCACCCCCCCGTGGGTTTATTGCCTTTTTTATTCTGTTACCTCTAAATATCTGGCAGTGAATCATCTATAACCCCCCCCCACCCCACGCAGACTCTCACCTGCCCCCTGTCTATTTTAAATACAGAACTTGGCATTTGCTCCCTAGAAAGTAAGTAAGGGGAGGTGAGGGGCCCAATGTGTGTGTGTGTGTGTGTGTGTGTGTGTTTCCCCTCTCCTGAGCTCCTGATTTAAAGAAGTGTTTTTGAAGTTGTCTAATGGGAGCTCAGGGACTCTCTTCATTACAATCCCACCACCACGACCACGCAGTGCTTAGCATAAGACACTCAGGACTGCAAAACACAATAATGCTGCTGAATCCCCTGAGTGTGGATTAATGCAGGCGTGCACAAACACAGACATAAACACACACACACACACACACACACACACACACACACTATGCCTCTTATAAGCTCATAAACATGGAGAGACACCCCAAAACACCTACACACACTCTCACACAAACATCCCAACCCATACTACATTGTCTACACACACACACACACACACACACACACACACACACACACACACTCTATGCCTCTTATAAGCTCATAAACACGGAGAGACACCCCAAAACACCTACACACACTCTCACACAAACACACACAAACATCCCAACCCATACTACATTGTCTACACACACACACACACACACACACACACATGCTCATTATAAAAGCCACGTCATGCAACACAAACTTCGGTGAGGCAGCAAGCTCCGGCGGTGGCGGTTCTTTCCACGCAAGAGTGGCGACACAAATCAGGCAAAAAAGACACAACAGTTTCCCTTTTTCATTAGCAAGCCCACACTGTCAGGGCCGATGCTCGTTGGCGCGGCCCTAATGCCTCTGATGGGATGTGGCAGAGGGGCCGTACCCCGGGTAATTGCGTCAGGGTGTCGCGGCCGCCGCACACTCTCTCTCTCACACACGCGCGCGCAGCGAAGACTTCCTGTCCAGGAGCCGCTGTCCTGTCCCTTTTTATGCTAACGCTGACTGACAGCAGTGTCAGCTCATGCAACGTTACAAACACTGCCTTTTAGATGCACACTTCTGACCTGGAGTATTACATACACACCAACACACACACAGACACACAGACACACAGACACACACACACACACACACACACACACACACACACACACACACACACACACGCACTAACCTCACATTAGTCACATTTTGTTAGTCCTTTAGGAAGCGTGTTTGTGTCTGTGTGTGTGTGTGTGTGTGTATAGAGAGAGATGTTTTTACACACATATTGGGCAGTCCTCAGGGCAAAATAATGAGTTTGAAAATGAAATCCACTGTGAATTACACACATACATAGATAAACACACACACACAAACACACACACACACACACACACACACACACACACACACACACACACACACACACACACACACATACACAAATACATACATGCATACACGCACAGGCACAGGCACAGGCACAGGCACAGGCGCACACGCACACACAGTACATATGTACAGTGGGGAAAAAAAGGAATTGGCCCCCTGCCGATTTCGCAAGTTTAGCCACTTGCAAAGAAATGTGTGATCTATAATTGTAATGGTAGGTCTATTGTAACAGTGAGAGACAGAATATCAACAAAAACATCCAGAAAACTGCATTTTATAACAGTTATGTATTGATTTGCATTTGTCGCGGAAAATAGGTATTTGAACCCCTAGCAAGACATGACTTAGTACTTGGTGGAATAACCCTTGTTGGCAAGCACAGATGTCAGACGTTTCTTGTAGTTGGTCACCAGGTTTACACACATCTCAGGAGGGATTTTGGTCCACTCAAAAATCCTTAAGGTTGCGTTTTCAATGGGAGGGAATGAGGGAATGAGGTTGGAATGAGGATTCCTTTGCAAGTGGCCAAACTTGCGAAATCAGCAGGGGGTCAAATACTTATTTACCCCACTGTACATACTGAAACATTAATAATGTATCCTAATCTCGGTAGATGAATCATTTCACCACATACAGGAAACAGCATTTGTTTTCAACAGTCAGTGGGACGAGACTCACCTTGTTGCCCAGGTAACGCTCGGGCGCACTCCAGTAGTATGACTTGGGCAGATACCTCCGGGCATCTTGGTTGGGGATGCTCAACTGGTTGGCTGAGTCCCTGTTTGGCCACACCTTTCCCTCTCCAGACGGATCAGTCAGGAACCATCCAGACATGTCAATCACCTACAAGAAGCCAATCAAAGATCATATAAGGTGTCAGTCATCTGAAAGGAGTCAGACAGAAGTGAAGTGGCAGGTGAAAGGATTGCTGGATGTTTGATCTTTAATATAAATACTTTTTCTTTCCCATCCCTGTATCTATTTCTAGCCACTACGATCCCAAAACGTTTAACTGTTAGTTGTCCTAGAAGAGGTAAGAATCACTGTTGTTTGTCCACATAAACATTTTTATTTAAATTATCTCACTTTCATTGTGTTTTTAAACGTGACTGTTTTTTCCTCATCATTTTCTCCAGGAAGAAAAGTATGAAGTAGAAATGTACTGTTGACAAATTATTACTCCATCGTTCCGACTGTAGCCAGAAAGGTTGATTGAACTGTGAGTAAAGGTTTCTTCCCTCTGGTTGTTCCAGGTCAGAAAAAAAAAATCGGTATTTGGATAAAAATCTTAAAACTGTAGTCACAGTTTGAGAGTAGATTTTGCTTGTGTGTGTAGGTGTGTGTGTGTGAAGGAGAGAAAGAGAGAGAGAGAGAGAGAGAGAGAGAGAGAGAGAGTGTGTGTGTGAGTGTGTGTGTGTGTGTGTGTGTGTGTGTGTGTGTGTGTGTGTGTGCAGACAGACACAGAGATGATCACCGCTCTGTACTTATCTGGGATTGACTCACTGTGATGGTGCAACAGAAAGGAGTGAATCATGGCTCTGATAATCTGCTCTACCTCAGCTTCCCCTTCCATCAACTCAGACCATTTAGCCTGCTGCTCCCAGACCCCCATTCCTCCCACACAATCATCGACAGGTTGGCTTCGTCTGACAGACTTATTCTTCAACCCCTCTATCCTAACCTTTCCCTAGACTCAGGAAATCCCATAACACTCTATCTGTTTGTCCAGATGGACTTTCACTCCCTCATACTGACTGAGAGCGAACAGGATGTAACTGATACGTCATCAAACGGCAGTGAGAGTCACCTGATTATTTTTAAAGTTGTGATTCATTAGATGCGACTGTGTGGAGTGTCGTTGACGCAGATCTATGCATACACCCACACATAGATGGTATGTATGTTACGCACATAGACATACACACAGACACACACACACACACACACACACACAGATACACACACACACAGCCGCATATACACACACACACACACACACACACACCTGCAAACGCATACACACACATACAGATACAGATGCACACACAGCCTTCCCTAGTGATTAAAGCTAATGGTACTTTGAAAGTAAAATTCAAGGTCAGGTTAATTACAAAGACAGATGACTAGCTTCTTGCCATCCTCTGCATCATCTAGCTCATCAACTTCTATATGATGGTGCCACCGTCTCACACACAAACACACACACACACACACACACACACACCTGCATACACACACACCCACACATACACACAGACACACACACACACACACACCTCCTCTATTTACGCTTATGTGCCCCCATACACCATTAGCCTCTGACCTGTGTGAACCTTGTGTGTGTGTAAGTGTGTGTCCATGAGTGAGTGTGTGTGTGGCCCATTAGAAATCGGACTATATTTATGACTCCAACACGCGTTAGGTTTTAATGAGGCTAGCTAGGAACACGATAATTTCACACACGCGGAGACATGCAGACCCGAACACACACACACACATGTTTACAGTACAGTAATGAGTAGTGGCAGTGAGAAAATGAGAGAGTGTGTGAGAGGTTGTGGTGAGTCCCCTACAATTCTGGAGAGTGTACACACACAGTGACACACTCATAGATGCACACACACACACACAGACACACACACACACATACACTCTCACACATACACTCTCACACACACACACACACACACACACACACACACACACACACACACACAAATAAATGTTCCTACATTGCTGTAGGCCCAGTGCGAGTTGGAGCATTCACTGGCCACACCGGAGCAGTAGCATTTTTCGCAGCCACGGAGATTGTTGCCCTGGAGATTATAGAAGCCCAGTTTGCAGCGGTCGCAGTCCTCCCCTTCCACATTCTCCTGCAAAAGATGGAGGGAGAGACACAAACAGGCCATGAGGGAGGAAACGGAGAGGGGGGTGACGAGAGAGAGAGAGAGAGAGAGAGAGAGAGAGAGAGAGAGAGAGAGAGAGAGAGGGAGGAAGGAGGCAGGAATAGCAGCTGGATGAGAGTGTGTGCTCAACAGTGAATCCCTTACACACTGCGACAGTCCCCGTACCCCCAGGAGGAAACCGCCGCTAAGCACAAAATGACACACACAAGCAGCCACGACTAATGAACAAATAATACACCACTGTCAGCCACACTCAGCTCTGCTGGGACACGGTGGGGGAATTCACACTGGGACACGCCGATGTGCTTTAGCTCCCAACCCTACCACAGACGGTCACGGCTGGGACTGTGTCTGGCTGCCTTGTGTCCTCTGAGCCTTGCAGACTTAAAGCAACACTACGCAACAGTTTGCCACTTTCTGAGGTATGTTTTTATAGACAACTAGTTTTGCTGTTCTCTTCAAAAGCATTATGTAGGGAAATGGTCATGTGACGGACGGATAAACACACATGTCGTTTCCACTAGCCATCCAGGATATGCACTACTTACGTATATAGATCTGTGTTCTGGGCCAGAAGACCCCGTGAAAATGTAAGAAAAGCTCTCACATTTTCAACTATATCGCCAAAGGACACCAATTAGCATGTTAGCCAGCTTTTATCAGTGACAACAGGGCTGTTGGTGGTTAGCGCACTAGTTTTAGGCCAAAACTCCTTAATGCTGCTTTAACAAAAAAAAAACAAAAAAAAACATATTCCGTGTCTGTGAATATGGTCCCTGCATGTCGGCCAGACGTGGTATTACATCTCCAGCTTGGAATGCCTCCATCTGGTCTAGAACATAATTTACGACCATCTCTGAATTTTATATTCCACTTATGTTGGCCAATGGCCTGTGTAAAGTCGTAATTGTTGGGGGCTGCCAGCAGACTACTAAAGTGTGCTTGAGCGCCCTGGAGGACATCGAAATTCGGACCGCTTTGAGCATCGGCACTCAGGACGAAAAACAAACCGGATTTATATTTGTCCTGATGTCAGCCAGATCGTTGATGTCATGGCCGTGACAAATTTGCAGCCTTGGTAGTTTGGAGGTGGTGGTGGGAGAGGATGTGTCATCATGGGCAAAAGGGTGAAATAAGTTGTTACTGAATCATGGGGATGAGGAAAAGCCCTCACTAATGATTGCTCCCTGGAGGATAGGGGCTGTGGTAGAATTGTTGATGTGTGTGTTCGCAGAAGGTGGCTTGCTCTGTGTTTTCTGAGTCAGTGAGAGAGAGAGAGAGAGAGAGAGAGAGAGAGAGAGGGAGGGAATGAGAGAGAGAGAGGGGGAGAGAGAGGAAGAAGGAAAAGAGTTTCAACATTGAGCCGAGCAATTCATCTCAATATGCCACGGCTGTTGATGGCGCTGCAGCGTTTCTCTCTTTTGCAGCAATGTATCTCTCTTTCTGCTCAGTAATTAGACCCAACAAAGAGCAAAGTTCACCACCAACTCCTCGACACGGCCAGCGGTCAAACCGAATAATTGGCTGCTGGAGGAGGCAGCCTTCAAAAGCTTGCTTGCTTGCGAGCGCCGGCTACGACGGTAGCTGATCTGCTTCAGTGGCAAGCTGATGAACTGGCGTTAATTAGCGTCAACCCTATGGAACCAAAGCCCCGATGGGTGACAAGTCTGGTTATATTTAAGGACAACTCTACCCACTTGCACTGCATGGACTTTCTTTAAAGGTTTATTTTAAAGCAGGCGTTCTCGCAGCCTACCTTGCACAGGCAGGGGGATTGACAGGGGTCCTCATTGGTGCTCCCATCTAGGCTGCAGTTGCAGCGGACGCAGTGGGGGAAGCCAGTGTAGCCATAGTCACAGCGCTGACACTTCTCTCCGCCATAACCAGTCTTACAGAGGCAGGAGCCAGCCGTTAACTCTGCACAGATAGAAACAAGATAGTATTGAGGAAAAAGAAACTCAGTTGATACCGAGTTTACTCTCAGAAAAGTTTCTGAAGTTGGTTTCCTGTGATTAAAAGTTTATGAAGGCAATGCCTTGGTAGGTTTGGTAGAGAACCTAAACTAAAATAACCATTCCAACATCTTCTACCTCTATAACGACTCTAATCCCAAACCACTCCAACATCTTCTACATGTATAATTACGCTAACCACTAACCACTCATACATCCTCTGAGCTCAAACAGTGCAAGTGCAGCATCTATGTACAATTATATGACATTATTTGAAGAAACAAGGGTGTAAAAAGATCATTTCTCCTAATGGTAATCTTCATTAAGATCATGCATTCAGATTAACAAACATGGAGAGTCTTCATGTTTCAGGGACATACATTGTGTGAGAGAACCCACCAGCCTTAGTCTGGGACTCATCGGGGATGCAGCTGCCGTGCAGAGAGCCAACGAGGTTGCAGGAGCAGGGTCTGCAAGGGTCCGCTTCTTCTGGTTTCACCTGAGGGATTCACAGCCACAGACAGAGAGTGAGGTCACGCCACTAACATGCCATATGGGAACACCTAAATACTGAGAGCACCCACATGGTATCTAATGAGAATGATTGGCCAGTTACAAAAACATCTTTTCAAATGATGTAACATGTTGACATTCATGAACGCTAAAGTAATAATAGCCAACATGATGGATTGCACTTTCTGCAAACAACTGTGTTTTCTATCACTGAATTTGAATTTTGGAAGAATTCAGTCCTTCGTCGGAGCTCTTAGGCGGCCCGCCTGCCGCGCCCTCAACAGATGGACTCCTACCCCGACAGGTCGGTAGTATCCCTCGGCGCAGGTCTGGCAGTTGATCCCAGCCGCGTTCTCGGAGCAGCCAAGGCACACGCCGCCCCCCTCGTACTCCCCCTGAACGCTCAGACTCAGCTTCCTGTCGGCCACTGTCTGGTTGAAGTAGCACTCCTCCGATTTCCCATGGCAGTTACACTCTACGGGGCAAGCGACAAGCAAAAGGGAGTTGGAGACACAAACACAAACACAAACACAAACACGGGCTCCACAGCAACCAGATGGGTCTGTGGGTATTCAAATATTCATTATATAAAAAATATGTTTGCGAGTAAATGTACATTTCTAGTTATGAGACAAATGGGAATAGGTGGCTCCATTCACTGTGACATACATATTGCTGTCTTTTGAGCTAGAGTCAGGAGTTAAGTGTCCATGCCTCTGGGATGTAGCGCATTAGTATACTCTACAGCATAATGTATTGCTCAATAAAGATATACTGTCTTAAGGGAGTCTGAAGCACAGTGATTGTGGATGACCTCATTTTAATGGTCAGTTCCAAAAGTAGGTGCTCTTTGGCAAGGTTTTTCAACTACCTAAAGTGGGGGAAAAAACGGTCCAACACTTATATTCTGTAGACCTTTGAATCTCTGAGTTTCGAGACCTTCAAATACTCTTATTGTACAGAAATTATGGCTTTTTAAGCAAATGTCAAAAAGCCTTAGCATGCCAGCTCAGCCACTGCTCAGTCTCTTTTTAATAAAGGATTTTCAATGTTCTACCATGAAAAGCGGTGTGCACCTGATTATTTTCCACCCACTTTTCAATCATGAAAGATTTGAACTGACTTATAACACACTTCACTTCAAAGAACCCTAAGAGCAGAGTAAGGCCAGGCTTTCTAATGCTAAGAGTGTTCTAAAATGATTAAGCCCTATGGCCATGGCGACAACAAAGCGGCACTCTCTGGCAGGCATAGGAAGTGGCACCGACTGACAGCTCGGCATCTTACTCTCGCAGACGTGGCGCGTCAGGAAGGTTCCCGCCATCCAGGGCCGCTGGTGGTAGCCGGGGCAACAGCGGTCGCAGCTCTCGCCACACGTGTTGTGTTCGCACTCGCAGCTGAATTTCTGACAGGTGATCAAATGACAACAGCACTCAAGTGTCAACCTTTCACCCCAACCCTCATCCACCCCCCCCCTCCCCCACACAATTCACCCCACACCTCAAGGGAGACAGGCTGAGCACACATCACAGAAGACTTGAACATGAGCTTGTGGGTGGGCAGACAAAACAAGCCTATATACAATACAAGCACAGCAAACACGCTTGATATATTGTCAAACACTATATGATAGAAGCTCATGCTGCTGAAATATCAAACATTTATCATGAATGAAATGTAAATTAAGTCATCTTTTTCTTTCATACAAAACCATGACCTTATTCTTTCTTTGGGAATAAAATGTTGCTTGCAGTGACAACTCAAAATGTATCATGTAATTGCTATTAACATCTGAATTAGAGGGTATTTAAAAAAAAAAAAAACTACAGCTGGGAATTGAACAGGACATCTTGCTACCAACCTCCAGTTAAGCACAATGGCATTTGGCAGCAAAAAGCTTGATCAAATATCAACCAGCATTCCATCCGAATGACTAACACAGAGTCCGAATTGTCCCCGGAATATGTGAGAATCCTGACAGGTGCCTCGAGGGACAGTGGGAGCTTAGAACACAAACCTTGGTCTGGCTGTCGAGGGGGCAGGCTTTGGCGTGGCCGTAGCAGATACACATGCCTCCCACGGAGATGTCCTTAATAGAGTAGTAATACTGCCAACGAAAGCAAACACACGCATAAGACACTGTGTCAAGGCACGTCTCCACAGCCTCTTAATCATTGGCGCCACTAAAGCCCTGTTTGCCAAGTGGGGCTGCCGTTGAGCCTCGGAGATCTCGCTCTGAAAACACCATGCAGCACTCTCGTCTAGTGTTTCATTGGTATTCAAAGGCAATTTCTCTACTGTGTGTGTGCGTGTGTGTGTGTGTGTGTGTGTGTGTATGTGCGTGCCCATGTGTGTGTTTGTGTGTGTACGTGTGTGTGCATGTGTGTGTCTGTGTCTCTGTGTGTATGTGTGGGCATGCATGTGTATGTGCATACCTGTGTGTGTGTGTGTGTGTGTGTGTGTGTGTGTGTATGTGTGTACATGCGTGTGTGCATAAATGTATTTGGGTGCATATATGTGTGTGTACATGTGCCTGTACGTGTGTGTGTATGTGTACCCGTGCATGCTTGTGAGCGTGTGAGCATGTGTGTGTGTGTGTGTGTGTGTGTGTGTGTGTGTGTGTGTGTTTGTGCGTGAACACCACACCATGACAATGAGAGCCGCAATTTCATCCCTCCCAATCCCCGCCCCGGGAAACGTGACTGCTGAAACTGAAACAGTGTTTTGTAACGAGAAATTTCTCACTTGCAAAATAAGACCCACCACATTACAACCCCCCCAACCGCAATCTGTCCATTAATTCAGCGGCTAGAGCAGCTCCGCTCGTGACGGATAGCAAGTGGGGGCTAAAGTCAACACATGACAAGGTGGATGTTCCTAAGAAAGAAGCAGATTTCTTAATTATGGACGTTTTTTAATTAAGGCCCATCTGCTAGTCTGGGCTCGGGCGATCAGTGCACAGATGGAGAGCATGATGATAGGTGATTTACTCAGACAGATAGATAGATAGATAGATAGATAGATAGATAGACATATATATTGATTGATTGATTGATAGATAGATAAACAGATAGATTGATTGCTTAATCGATAGATAGATAGATAGATAGATAGATAGATAGATAGATAGATAGATAGATTGACTGATTGATTGATTGATTGATTGAATGAATAATTTATTTGACACAGTTAGATTCAAAGATAGTGTGAGAAACGGAAAAGAAAGGAGCTATATACAGAGAGACAGAAAGAAAGTGAGAACTGGTTAAAGAGACTCACACGTCTGGTGACTATGCGGTCCACCTCTCGTGGGTCGTTCTGAGCCAGGGTCATGAGGTCAGCATTGAGCGTCCTGATTCGCTGGAACTGCAGTCGGATGTAGCGGGCAGAGGTGAAGTTGAGCAAGGTCGGGGAGGGGTCATCTGCGCTTGGACGGCCGTTGATGAGGGAGGTGTGAATCTGGCCACAACAATGTGACAGTATGAGGAGGGGGCAGACAGCATGCTTCAAAGTTATAATCCCATGACTTCACCACACAATGAGTGATGTTGTTCAAAAAGAAAAATGATCTCAGAAATAGTCCTTTAAACTCATACACATATGTCCACAGACTCTCACAGACTCTCACAGACACACACACACACACACACACACACACACACACACACACACACACACACACACTCTCACACACACACACACACACACACACACACACACACACACACACACACACACACACACTATATCTTCTTTTTATGTGGTAATAGTATACTAAAATAATTCATAGCGGGTAAACTCTGATGGTATTCAATATGTCACAAACTGCAGCGATGTGGGATGGAACGTTATTTATGAGTCGCTGGCAAATGTGTTCGATCCCTGTAGAGTAGGGTTAATGATGTCTGCTAATTAAAGACACCAAGGATGTGTTTTTCCTCTTCTTCTCCAGGCTTGTTTTGAAGAAGCAGGAGACTGACATTTCAATCGCCTGATCTGCCATCCACCCACAACTCATTAGAACTTTACTGTGATCATGCGACAGTGTGTGTGTGTGTGTGTGTGTGTGTGTGTGTGTGTGTGTGTGTGTGAGAGAGAGAGAGTGAATGTGTGTTTGTGTGGGGGAATTTGTGCGCTTCAAGATATGTGAGCCATGTGTATAGCTGTGTATGCCTATGTGTGCAGGTCAGTATGTGTACAAGAGAACTATAGGGTTGCATGTACACATGCATTTGTGTGAATGTGTGTGTGACTGTAAGTGAGTGTGTGTGTGTGTAGGTATGTGAGTGTAGGTGTGTGTGATGTATTGGACAAAAATAAACAGCATAGTGTGGGGGTGTTCAGTGTGCAAACACAGCCTCAGTCTTTCTGTATGTCTCCAATAATGAGAGCTGGATTACACAACCTCCACTCTAATATCTCCAAATTGTCAATTCAAATCAAGTCATCTCGACACATAGGCAATCACGTCAGATATAGCCTTCACCGCGCAGCCTATCGTATCTTTTGTTGTGTGTGTGTGTGTGTGTGTGCGCGCGCGCATTATTTTACTTTTCATGCATTCTAAGAAAAGGCGTGAAAACATTTGCAAAAGCAACACAAACATGTCGAATACATTAACTGTGAAACATAGCGTTTGCTTGTTTAGTCTTACTCTCATTTTCTTCAGTGAAAAAAATGCATGCACCCTGTTTTCCACTGGTCCAAGATCAGTTTCATCATGGACCGGCCCTGTGAACTACACCGTTCGTGCACGCCAGCTCTGCGGTTCCTATTGTCCTTCATGCCCTGTTCCACTTACTCTATCAGTTCCTCCTCCATGCCTGATTGAAAAGGTGCTGGTTGGCAATATTAGCAGGTAATTAACTAGAAGTAATGCCAGTGTGATGCTGGCCCCCACTGAACCCCATATGAAGTCAGTGAATAAAGAGAATAAGAGTAACATGGTGGCGGCATCTATGAATGTGCTGCCACTTGAGACTGCCACTGTGTTGAAAAGTGGATGCCACTTTCTAATTGTTTCATCAGCCATTTTTTTTTTTTTTTTTACTCAGCGTAGCTTTGTTGAATGCCAATGACGACGAGGCTTAGCTGGCGAATCAAATATGCATCGTGTCTCTCACCTCTCCATTCTCCTGCCGGCGGATCTTTGAGTAGAAGGAAATATCTCCACACTTTTTCACTGTATCACTGTTTCATCTGTGTGTCTTATATGTGATTGTGCTTTTATGAAGAATGGTATGAATTCATTTAAATTAAGTTAAATTAACAAGTATTACACATCAAGGCCACTCCAAAAGGAATCACATCTGTGAATCGAATATGTCTTTGCGATGGCGCTTACCTCTCCATTCTCCAGAGGGTGGATCTTGGAGTAGAAAGACGTGCAGATGACCTCGTCGTCCCGTGTATAAGACGGCGGGCCTCTGCCCGGCACCACGTTGAAGCGGGTGAGGCACTCGGTGTCTGTGATGGCGTAGTATTGCCAAGGGGTGAACGTGACGCCGTCCAGCGAGCGCTCCAGAATCCAGTTGCCTGGCCGGGGGGAGTTGGCCGCCTTTAAGATCATGTAGGCAATCTGAAACACCTGAGCAAGAAAAGGTCAAGGAGAGGTCAATGAAAGGTCATAGCTACACTACTTATTTGACTACATGCTACAAATGTTTTGAGTTGTGCAACAACTGACAAATGAAAGAAATAGAAATACAATACATCATTCACGATATGCTATATAACCAGGGTATCATATTCAACTGGGAAAGAGGTGAACAAAAGTTGGAACTGTTACGGACAAAATGTACATTCTGTATGTCCTATAGGTGAGGTTGCATATATCCAACAGTGCCCTGACGACTCGTTGATGTTTGCACCTTGCTGTTTAAAATAACCGTGACATTTCAATCCTCAGCACTGCACAGCATACAGTCATTTAGAAGTAAACATGGTGATTTCCTCTAACAGGAATACTTCCTCGAGCACATTTATGCCCAATTACACATTACTGACACTGTCTATACTTTTCTAATTGCTGTCTACTGAGTTACTGTGAAGATAATGCAAGTTGACAGCACAGAACAATTAATTCCAACAGAGTGGCGCTGAAAACCACTTTAGGTGATTCCTGTGATCTAAAAAGTAATGCAACATTTTCTCATTCCCATGTGAATCTCGTGACTGAACCTTTAAAGACAACTGCCTCTGCAGCCCATTGCTAAAGGCACAATAACAGTTATAAACCATTACAGAAACAGAGGGACATGCCTTCAATCAAGGTTTTACTCAAAAAAAGATGAATGTGTCTGCAGTTACACCCCATGAAAACAATATGAATTCATAATGTACCTAAGGAAAAGTAAGGAAGACGAAAAATATTTTGTATGTATATTTACAGACAGAAGAAAGGTTTAGTTAGGAATGAGGTCAAACTTGTATCTAACACAGTATTAGTACAGTACAGTAGTAACATACTTCACACAGATATTCAAATTAAAAAGTCCTGCGAGACAATCCTGAAACGCTGAAACGCTGACTTTGCCATGGTGGGTAATAATGTGGCACGGTGGCTCAGTTGCTTGCACTGCCGCCTCACAGCAAGAAGGTCATGGGTTCGATTCCCGCATGGGGCGAAGTTGGCTCTGGGGGGCAGGTCCTCCCCAGAGTGAACAGTGCTCAGGTGGGCTATCTCCTGGGCCTTTCTGTGTGGAGTTTGCATGTTCTCCCTGTGTTCACAAGGGGTTTCCTCCAGTAAGAACCCCAACAGAAAAAACATGCAAAACAGAACACAAAGATGGACAGTTCACTTCACTTGGTCCCCGGGCGCTGCAAAGCTGCCCACTGCTCCTGGAGGGTCCTTGAGGAAGGACAGTCCAGGATGGGAAAAAGCAGAAACTAAATTCACTGCGATCTCAGGCTTACCTGCGTGTGTGTGTGTGTCCTGTGTCGCCTCCATATATGCACGTGTGTGTTCCAGTGTGTCGTGTGTGCCATTAAAAAACCTGACAAAGGTCTTAATTAATAACAAAACCTTGACCAACTTCATATTCTTTACCAGCAATCCTAAAGCCTGCCATGCAGCTGAGTGCCAGACCTACGCACATATTAAAAGAGACTGCATAAGCAGGGGTCGGCAAACAACTGTCCAATAAGATGATGATTTGAACAGTCCATTAACATTTACCACAATGACAGTACGAAGGCACAAGGCTCAGAGAATAGTTTGGAAATCTTTCAACAGAGTTTTTCCTAACTCTGAAAGATCTGGCAAATAAGACGAACAATGAATGGAACTCTGAGAAGCTAAACAAGACAACATACATATATCATATGCACAGAAAATGCCTCCCCAGAAAATGATCACATCTCAGCATCTGGTCTATTAAAGAAAACATGGGGGGGGGGGCACGGTGGCGCAAGCCGATAAAGCCCCCCACTTACGGGCTACATTGCCCGAGGGGACACAGGTTCAAGTCTGGTCTGATGTCAATTTTGTCAAAAGAAAACATGCTTGAATGAGAATTCATCAAGTTCAGAAAGAAGATGCTCTACAGCAAAAGCAGTCTCCTTACCCGTGGTGAGACAACGTACTTACGTACAACAGCACTTACGTATGGAGCTAATGGCTTAGACTGGCAGAAGGGACACTGGGAATAGTCTGGGCCAGACCACTTTGATAAGGTGTTTTTTTTTTTACATACCTGTAAAATGTGATTTTATTACATAGTTATTTCTTTGATGTTTTAGCATACAGAGGAATGTTATGTTTATGTCTCAGGGTCTGTCTTGTCATTGTGTAATGTTGTCAACTCCTATATATGTTCATTGTTCTGTCTAGGGGGACTTGAGATTTGTCTTGTTCAGGTATGCATTTATGTAGACCTTTAGACTGCTGATTGTTGTCCTCTGTTTAAGGAGAGGCTTAGCAGGTATTTTTATAGAGATTTAAACTGCTGAATGTTGTCCTCTACTGTTTTAGAGGCTTAGCAGGGTTTTGTATTGTGACTGCTGAATATTGTCCACTGCAGATTTAGAGGCGTAGCAGGTTATATTCCTTGAGACTGCTGATTATTGTCTTCTGCTGATTAGAGGATTAGCAGGTCTCCTGGATATTTCTGAAGAACATTAAACAATTTATCTTTGAACCCTCACTGTGTCTCTGAGCTTTTTAGTTAAACCCACATTTTTGAAGGCAACCCGAGGCTCGGTCTGTCACAATGTGAAAAGTATTATCCAATGTAAGGAAATCTGCCGGTCAAACTGTACGGAGTTGGAATGCATTGGTCTGAATATCATTTTAACAGCACAAATGTCCTTTGTTCCTATTGTAAATTACCACCCAACCTCATCAATCAATGTTTTAAGTTCCAAAACATGCTAAGAGAATGTAATGTTAGTACAGGTAGTCATTATGATATATTTTAACATCAATTGGGAAGACGGTTCAATTAGATAGAACCTCAAACAGATAACTGATGGTTTTGACCTTTCACAACTGATCAAAGGGCCAACAAGGATTACCTACTCCACCAGAACTCAGATTGATTCAGTGTTAAGTAATAAACCTGAGAGAAATCCAGAATCTTGGAATATGATAACTGGGCTTGCTAGAAAATTAAATAACAAGCGATTTAGCTTTTCGATTGCCAAAGAGCATACATTTTTTACAATTCCCAAAAATGAGCAGGAGCGTATTAAGAGTACTATCCAACACTTCAACTGGAATGATTTGCTATTAGGAAAAGACCTGGATGAGGACAGTAAAATACAGAGTATTATCATAGAATGTACCCGTACGATTATGTTCAAGAATAGAAAGAAGAGCCTTCCTCCAATAAATACAGACATTTTAAAACTGATAAAAGAACAAGATCATGCTTTAGCAATGGCCATTAGGACTTAACTATACCATTACAAAACATTGTCATTTTACGGTGTCAAGAAATAAGGTAAAAATGGAGCTAAGGAAAGCTAAAGCTGTATTTGGTGAGGCTAGAGGTAACATCAAAATGATTTTAAATCAGCTAAAGGAAAGCCAATTGAACTGGACCTGGATGGACTCAGCTCACAAAGGAACCAGATGAAGTAGCAATGGCATAGCTTATTCATAGGTTATGAATATTATCAGATCTCTCAAACCATCAAGAGCAAACGATGCATTTGGGAAGGATACAATTGATGCTTAAAAATCTTACCTTGCCACTAGCTAATCCCATCACCAAAATCATTAACCTCTCTATATCTCAGGGAAAGTTTCCAAGTGCCTGGAAGTCAACTATTGTTGATCCAATTTATATATATGGGCATCCCCATTCTAGCCGTAATTACAGGCCCATCAGTAGCCTTCCTATAATGTCTAAGGTTGCAGAGAAATTGGTAGGTGAGCAAATCATCCACCACCTGAAGAACAGCTCCTTGCTCCTTGCTCCTGCACCCGATGCAATTTGGCTTCAGGGCCAACTACTCAACTGAAACAGCCAATTGTTTCTTCTTAGAAAAAGTAAAATAACTGTTGGATAAGGAGAAGTGCCTTTAGTCTGTCTGCCTTTTCTGTAAGAACTGTACCAGAACTCTATTCCAACACATATCAGAAAACTCAACACATACAAGTCATTAAGTTCTCATTTAAAACGGTGGCTTCTCGAGAGTCAAATCTGTCAGCACAAAAAAAAAACGTTGTTAATGTCAGTCTGTCTGTGAATTTGTCTCTTGCTTCTCCAACTACTGCAGTGGAATGTAATGTCCGTTGAGGTTTGTGTTTCTTTTGTTTTGTTTTGCTTTTGTTCTCAGGGAGCCTATTGTAACATCTGGCCGGGGACGGCAGGTAGCCTTCTGGGCTAATTCTGGCATATTTACAGTAATGTTCATTGATCTCCCTGTTAAATTAATTCATAAATAAATATATAAATATGATTGACAGGAATTTCATTTAAAAACAATATGCTTAGGTTTTCGTTACTAATTTAGCACCCCTACAACAGTCAAGAGCGACCAGACAAAGAGAATGGGAGAGAAAAGCAAGGCCCTAACAAGGGAAGCAGACGGCAAAGAGAGGCAAAAAGACTTCCCATGATTTCCCACTGTCACCAATCCAGCAGAGGCACCAGAGGCCTGTGCAGTGTCTTTCTTTTGGAGTAACTTAACGCACATCGAGATCTATTCGCAGCACCCTCTAGGGCCTGAGCTCAAGGGCTGAACACTCCTCAACTAACGCTGTGTTGAACACACAGTACATGAGACAATGAAGCTCGGGGGCCGCATCGTTAATATGCCTCTTTCAAACAAAACAGGACAAGGAGGGGAAGACGAAGGCACATTCCACAAGAAAAGAGAGTCGAGTTGAGGCAAACTTCCGTGCCGATCCATCCTACATCATGCAAAGACTGTGCGCTGCGATCGGTAGCAGAGAGAGAGATTCGTTGAGATTTTTCTTTTCATCTGGTTTGGATGAGGGGTGTTGCGTTTCCTCTGCGACAAAAGCGCGAGCGCTATCGACGCCATGCTTATGCCCTCCTCCGCAACCCGAGAGGACGGGGCCCAGGCCACATGGGGAGAGGGGTCACAAAAGGCCCTTTGTTTTCCGCTCGTTGGAGGAAAGGGGAGGAGGAAATAAAGGAAGAGTTTCAGGGAGCAGGAGGAGAGGAGTGGAGAGGAGAGGAGAGAAGAGGAGAGGAGAGAGGGTTGCGGCTAGCTCCAGTGCTGTGCTGGCTGAGACGCCATGCCTTCATGTGGCACCCTATCAGAGGCATCTCATGCTCGAGTGGGTAGCATGACAATGCAGGATTTTTAAATCATTAGTTCAGTGGAGGACACTGAGATGTTAACACAAATCAAATATTTCTTAGAGCACAGCTCTGTTGAGCAAAAACCTTGCATGGAACCAGTCCTGCCAAGTACTGTAAAACTGTAATGAGACTGTGATGCTGCATTACATTGTTTACATAAAGCTATCCGCTACATGACTATAAGTAAATGTATACATTCATATGAATGACATTCCATTTTTTGTAAGACATTTTTTAGGACAAAGCTTTAGTGGGACCATGAAGCACAAAGAGCCCTTTCTGCAGTGCCCCAGATGAAGCCACTTATGACGAACAGGCCTCATCTGGCTGGCGGGAAGGCCGAGCGGGCGTAATCACTGTCAGACACATTGTTTGTAAGGGGCATCCGAAGCTTCGAGGGCAAGGAAGGTCGCAGTTAGCTCAACACCATCAGTGTCAGGGCTAAGGCACTGCTGACAGGCGCACCAAACTCAACATGCCTGAATGACATTCCGACAGCTCTGAGAATAGACCAAAAACACCCTTTAACTCTTCCAAAAATAGAGTTATGGGGCAGGAGGGGGGGGGGGGGTATTTCTTCTGTTTTCATTTCATAAAGTTGGGCCACACTTTGTTTGACAGTCACCTGAACTTCCTGGAATAAAAACAGCCTGTGAGCACATCACCTAACTTTACAGCAACCGAAATGGGGTTTGACATCAAGAAGAAAACAAAGTTATATTCATTTATAACCCTGTTTCAAGTAAAAACAATGAGATGGGAAGGTTAATTTAGGTTAAATGATATAAGTACAGTAGCCAGTTTTTCAAACTGTTAAAGACCACAAATGATATGGGGCTTTGGAGACAGAGCGATTTATCTTTTATAGTGATAAACCATGCCAGTCAACGCCTCGTTAATTGCTTGCTTTAAGTTGAGCCTGCTGTGCACACAATGCGGGCTCTCTATATGGGCCTTAGGTTGAGATTTCTCAAATAAACTCTCTCTCATAAAACCCACATGACCTGAGGTCAAGTCAGATAAGTCAGATATGGCCTCCTCTGCTGTGAGCGTGCCTTCACTTAGAACCATGTCCAGAGAGGAAGAAAAATGGACATGACCGAATAGGTAGGATATAAGCATTACAGCTGGTATACCCTGAAAGTACAGACAAGTAAGAACTCCTTGTATAGATTTAGAACTGCTTTGACAGTAAACAACAATCTGTAATCATCGCTGCAAGGACTTGTTAAAGGCATTCCACAAGGTCACGGACTCCTGGTTATTTTAAAGCACCCTTTACTACTGACAGGTTGGTTCACAATGGAACTTTAATCCAAATGGTTCCTCCACACACAGTCCCCCCCAACACCCCCAACACACACACACGCGCACGCGCACGCACACGCACACGCACACGCACACGCACACGCACACGCACACACACACACACACACGCACGCACACACACACACACACACACACACACACACACAAACAAGATCTGGAGATTGGAGAGCCAGAGAAATAAAAATGTGTTTACTGTCAGTCAGGCAGTGAAGTCACCTGAAGACAATCTAAGCCATGTGTCATGAAGAAGTATTCAGTGAGAAAAAAAAATCCCCTAACAGGAAGACACATTTTTGACATTCAGACGTACTCCTGGGATGCAGTAATGTCCAGACAACTTATAGCATGGCAATATGTTTCAACTGTTTTGCATTTAGGGTCAGACTTTTGCATCTCTCTTTCTTTTGTGTGAGGGAAATCCGTCAAAACAGGCCACAACTCTAAAATTCATCATCTAGGACCAGTTTGTGTTAAAAACTCAGAAGCGTACCAGGCACATAAAAACTAGCCTGCCGGAGAACTTACCACCATTTCCAATTTAAAGACCCATAAATCATCAGTATATCCCATTTCGCCACTGAATGACACCCAAGCACAATCAATTTCTCAGCTGTCTCAAGGCTGTGAAACGTTTACTGAACCAAATCACACACCTTTCATATACTGACTGAAGCAGATTTAATTAGCGAAAGCAATGCCTCTAAAATGGCTTCCTTTGGTTGTTGTGCTCTTAGTTTTGCACACATATGGCATAGGTTAACGCCTGCGGAATAGAAAGAAGAAAGGTCATTTCTATAGGAGGCCTAATCCACAAATATCTGAGCACGTTCTGCTCCTCGCTTTTCCTGTAATTATGTACTGCCAAACAGGATTCATCTTAACGAAGCACTGAATTTAGTGCTTGCCACCCCCATAAATGTCAAATCATAAATTTGTACTAAAGGGATTCTCTCTCTCTCTCTTTCTTTCTCTCTCTGTGTCTATCTGTGTGTACAAGTGAACAGAACTAAAAATAGATATTAATAAACTCTTGCTAAGGCAAAACATTAAACAAACATTAAAACTTTAGCAGTCAACAAACACATTTCCATCCCCTTATATCAAACCAATCTCTCCTCCAATTGTGAGTTTAACCGAATACAAACAGCCTGCAGGCCTATATCCACCACAAATCCAGCGATAAAAATACGTTCTTATTTGAACCTAGCCTAAAAAATAATCAAAGTGATGTCCTCAGACTCAATAAAACAAAGCCATTGATTGCGCTGTACACTCCAGCCAGCAGAGCATTGAGCTAATGACTGACGGGACCACATTGCCCAAACTGGGCAGAAATGCAGTGATGCTGCCAGGGCCGTAATGGCTGTAATTCTCCATCCGAGATCGGCCAAGGCACCGCACACAGTCTGACTGTCATTACTCAGATATCCACTTCAGAAGGGGGGGACTGCTTGCGGGATAACGAGAGGGAAATGAGTGTGCCGATGTCACAGCCGATAACGACACGCTCGCACACATCACCGCCAGCGCTGGGCGGCAGCGGCACAGACCACAGACTCATTTGCCGCCGTGGTGACAGCGGCCGGCGCGGCCGCAGGGGGAAACGCGCCCGAGTGAAGCGCAAATAGGATTCAATTTTACAGCACGGTGATGGCGCAAGGAAAGCAGTCACTCAAACAGCACACACAAAAAAGACGACGCATGAATGAACACCATGAGAAGAAGGAATGGCATCTCGCACACAAAACCCAAGCAATATTGTTTCTTGGTTGGGAAAAGTTATTTATTTTGAATGATGTAAAAAAAATAATACATTACTGTAGTTTGCAAGCTAATGTTCCCAACACCATCCCTTAGGCAAAGCCTAGTGGGCTAGAATATAAATCTACACTGGCATTGCATAGACCATACCACATGGAGGCTATTTGGTGTAGGCTAGTCAGGACCTTATGAAGAGACACTCAGCACTGTCTGTGACAAATGTGCAGACCCAATCATGTCCGTATTTCTTTCCCAGCTCACTGTCACGAGATGGGAGCTTTGAAATATGCACTTGTGACATTTGTTTATATATCACTTGGCACAGCGTTAGTACCAACGCTAGTTTAATCTGGAGAGTCGGAATCTCAGCGTACGGTTCAAGGATAATACGTTGCCGTGATTCCATCAAGCGGGTGACAGCACGGATGTCGGTGACTGATGGGCTAGCAGTCATTAGCACGGTGGAATGGCTATCTAGGCACTTTTCCGTGTCAAATTTGAACTGCACAATTAAACAGAGAGAGGTATGATTTATCAAGACATGGACACACGTACATTCACACACTCACACACACACATACACACTCACTCAAACACACACACAGCCAGACAGAAAGACACAAAAACACCTATTTACCTGAACAGATTGACATTTTTCACCAAAAAAAAAAGGCAAGATCTGTCAATTTAAACAAAAAGAGTTGAAGACTACTACAGTGTTAGCGGGGTGATCTTCTGTATAGCTTCAAATTCTCATTTATCTTGATATATATCTTACAGTCCTTTTTTCTTCACTGTCTCCCCTCTATATGTGATATATTTAATCCAGTGAGCTCAAAATGACATGGTCATTAATTCTAGACTGACCTCGTGTTAGCCTTTTGTGTTACATGCCAGGCATGTATTAATGAGGGAGATGTACTTGCATTTCAGTTTCCAAGAAAAGGAGAGAGAGAGAGGGTGCGAAGCGGACATGCTGATATAACTGTTCACACGGGTCCACTAAGGATGTGACCTTTGACCCGCGGACACCATAACTCAGTGGAAGACAAACTCCTGTGAATCACGTCGCAGGGGAGCCTGCTTGGAGAGGTTGCGTCTGCAGAATCATGTGTGATCATATGATAGGAATGGCCTTGGGGGAGGGTAAGGATTTCTCCGCTAGAAAAAACATTACACATCTTTGTCACTGTGAACCCATGGTGATTGCAGCCTTTTCTTTTTTTCCCTGGTCTCCCTGTGCACTTTTACACACACACACACACACACACACACACACACACACACACACACACACACACACACACACACACACACACACACATATACACGCACACACCTCATTCTTTTTATTCTCTCACCTTCACATACAGTCCACACACACACGCACACACGCACACACACACACACACACACACACACACACACACACACACACACACACACACACACACACACACACACACACACACACACACACACACCTTACTCTTTTCATTCTCTCACCTTCACATACACCTCCACACACACACACACACACCAAGACCTCAAATCCAGTGGGGAACCCACTCGGTCTAGAGCAAACTGCCATATTAATGGAGTGTCTCCCTGGATTTTGAACAATTTCCTGCTGTAGGTCAACAAGTGTGTCATTATGTTCCATGTGCTGATCTGAGATCTGTGGCTTGTATGGAGTTATAAGCGGCTGCCCAGACTCCAGCCAGGCTTGCACAGGCTTGATGAGGAACCAAAAGAAAGAATGGAGGAAATAAATAAATAAATAAGTGAATGAATGAAAAACTGTTCACGGAGAAAAGCACTGCCTTTTCCCACGGCAGAAATGGCACTTCTGTCAGAGATCTACTGTGTTTAACTTGCTGCTCTCTTCTGGTTAAATGCGGACGCTCACAAAAAGACACGTTCAGAACTAAATTACAGCATGGTGTCTTTTGTGAGTCTTTTGTGCTGCTTTGCTGTGCTGTGCTTTAAGGCAGAATAACCTTAAAAAAACGGTTTTGTTCGGAAAAAAATAAAAAAGATGCACTTTGGTGTGAAGCAATAGAAGAGACAAAATTCAGACCCAGTGGTCTGACAAACGACCACAAGGGTTTTAGAACTCCTGTTCTGAAGTGCGGCAGAGTTCACCCCAGCAAGTTCCTCGCCGCAAAGTTCTCGCCGGGGTCAAGAGGAGAGGCAAGGCCCTGTGGCCCGTCCAGACCGAGGCGCGTGACCACTAATAACTTCCACCTGAGGTCTGGATCTTCTTATTCGCTCCGGAGTTGCTCTGACGCCCACAACACACGCCATGCAAAACATCTCCAGATGACTCAGTGACATACGAGGCAGCCTTGCGCAGGTGAGATCCCCAGGGAGTGAACTCTATACTGGAGTCAGACTTGTCATGGTGGAGGCATGTGCGCAATGGCATGTGTACACACAGTGTGCCGTGCAAAAACACAGGCCTTGATCAAGTACAGGCCCAACCCTCTATGTGCACAACCCTCCATGTGCGTGAAGCATACACACATACAGTGGAACTCGTGGAGAATTTCATAGCTGAGAAATGATCTGACATGGTTTTGGAACCATATGGACTTACTTACAATTGAGCATAAACCATTGTATACAGTCACACGCGGACAAGCGTCACAGATGCACACACACACACACACACACACACACACACACACACGGACACACATACAGATGGAGAGCAAGAAGAAAAAGAACAAAACCATCTGTGTTACCTGCTTTAAGTCCAGAGTGATGGTTACGTAGTGGTAGTCCATACCATTCTTGATGCTGGGGCTCTGCCACCATCTGTTTGTCCCATCAATGGCATACTCAATGGGATGTTGCTCTGATGAATAGACAACATGGCGAAATGAACAAATCGCTTCAGCTCTCTCATGCTAAATAAAGGCTCCTATTTGAAAAAGAATGGCTACCCTCTCCCACCGGGGTGGGCCTGTGTGGGCCAATAAATGCCCATAGGTTTGGCAGCGACACTGATACCAGATGGATGATAGACATGGGTTTCACTGTGATCTCTGTATGGTATCCAAACTAATGTAAAGTGAAGTTATTATATAACATAATATATACTTAGTTATTATATTATATAATATAATATTATATATTATAACTTTTTAATTTTTTATAAATGTGTCCCTGAGTTAACCTTTCTGAAAAGGAAGGTCTAATGAACAAGCAATCTCATTGAAACACCCTGGAACCTCGTAGCTAAGATACGGCTACACAGTCCATCTAAAAATGCTTTCGCCGTGATTTGGCACCAAGGTTCACCATCACAATGCGATCATTATGGGACCAGGTTGTTAATTAAATTAAATTTCCTCAATTAGTGGAAAGAAGATTAAACCCAAGGTCTTATTTATTCATTTTCTCTAACTCATGAGAGGAAAATTCATTTTCATTCGACTTATTTCCTGCTGCAGAACAGTGCCGTTTCTCTCTCAATATCCCTTTTTTTTCTCTCACACATATGACTCTCTCAATTAGAAATGATGTTAATTATCTCACCTCCCGTCCTCCATGTTTGTGTCTAAGGGCATTACTGTGTCACGACAACAGCAGAGAGAACATGACTCACGCGGCGACTGTGCACCGCAGACAAGAACAAAAACAACTAATATGATTATTCCGCCTTTTGTACCCAACTGAGAGCAGAAACGCCAAGGCATTTGTAACAGCTATTGGCTGATTGCTCGAAACAGGTGAGAGTGCAGATGTTTTTCGGGTTGGGTCTCCAAACAGAGATATTTATTTTCTCCTCTTCACAAAAGACCTAGCATATCACAAGCCTTTTAAAGCTACCACACTGTTTCCCTCGAGATACTAAAATGAATTCTACAAAAAAAGGAAATATTTAATCAAAGATTTATATAAGATATGCAGAGAAGGCACAATGGAAAACAATGCATCATAAATGAGACCTGATTTAACAGAGATTAAACTCCCCCCCCCCCCCCCCCTCACCCACATTTCCTACAAAGCAGGAAGTCCTTGGGCAGCGACTGCTATCTAAAAGCATCAGTAAATACCATCTGCAACATTTATAGTGGCCTGTCTACATAATTATAGATCTCTCTCTCTCTCTCTCTCTCTCTCTCTCTCCCACTCTACTCTATTTCCCCCTTTCTTTCGGTCCCTTTCCCAATGCATTAAAATGGACAGGTGTCAATTGTCCCTACTTGTATTTAAAATTAGGCCGTCTTTCAGTCTGTCTGCATGCTGTCTATCTGTTGGTTAGGGCCCACTGAGCAAATAGGAACTATTTCTTTCTGTCTATCAGCTTCTTTGCCTCTTTGTTTTCTCTGCGCGGGGATAGTGGTGTGTGCTTGTGGAAATGGAAGGGACTGCGCTTGTGGCCACGATGTGTATGATAAGCAATTCACAGATGACAGTGTTCACACGGAGAGAGAGCGGGAGCCAGAGCTTGTCTGAGGGGCCAGCTCAGCACTCCTTCAGATCACCTCAACGGCAGGCGGGCCAGACACCCATTGATTTTGGAACACGCGACTTCGCCGGTGGTGGCAGCATGGCAGGGTTTCGTGATGAGGCAGCTAATGGATCTTCAGAGGCCCCGTCTCCTGGCCCTTTCACAAAAGGTTCTAGGAACACTTTTTGGGGGCAGGGGGGGGGGACTTTTGCCCGCACAGGAAGAGAATACATACACATCTGAGTCTGCAAGTGTTTCTTTGTGTGTGTGTGTGTGTGTGTGGTGTGTGTGTGTGTGTGTGTGTGTGTGTGTGTGTGTGTGTGTGTGTGAGAGAGAGAGAGAGAGAGAGAGAGTGGTGTGTGTGTGTGTGTGTGTGTGTGTGTGTGTGTGTGTGTGTGTGTGTGTGTGTGTGTGTGAGAGAGAGAGAGTGTGTGTGTGAGTGTGTGTGTTGTTATTGCTGTCTCTCCATGTGTGTGTGTGTATTGCTCCAGACCCTCACCAAAGGCTTTGTCACTCTTGAGGTTGCATTTGCGACACTGGGGGTTTCGGACAGGTTGGCCAGCGACATGCTCCACCAGTTTGCAGTACATCTCCGGCCCCTCCTGCCCGCATGTGGCGTTCGCTGTGATGTCCGCCATCGAGGCCAGGTTCAACACCGCTGGAAACAACCCTGAGAGCGAGACAAACAGACAGTTACTCCATTACTATCACCTATACTTCACTATATTATACTGTCACTCACTTCATTCTATCACCCTACTATCACTATCGTCTCAAGGTGAATTTCTATACCCCTGGTAGCTTTCCTGTAGCCACATGCCATTATGGCAACACCAATGGCTTTACTAGCTGAAGGACAGCTTTAATAAATGTATGCCCTCAATGGGGATCACTTTAAATGAATCTATTGCCAAAGCAGATAGCAAGTCAAACAGCCCACAAAAGTTTATTAAGTGTACATTCCATTTAAAAAAAATTATAAACATTAAATGGACATATCCGCAATTCTTTTCCTGGAGAGGCAGATGTAGCCCATCTCAGACTCCAATCTACATGTTTACAGTTTATTAATATGGCACTGAATGTTTATAAATTCCCAATGTCAGAGAGGATTTCATTAGGTAAAATACCATGTATGATTCACATCGTCTTTCACTGTCATCTTGATATCTTAATACGTTTGTCAGGAAAGGCAGATCAAGTATGACAATTTGATAGAGAGACTTTTCTAATTGTTTGAACACACGTCGATTCGATGAAAACAAGCTGAAAGCTGAAACTCTCAGCAATTGTGAACTGTGTCTCGTGAGTCATTTATAAACAATTCACTCTCCTCCACAACAACTCACGGGAAAGGAATGAATTGTTACAAGGTTTCAACAGCAACAGATAGTGTGGACACCACCGAATGACATAAAAACTCACACATTCATTTCAGGCAGATACAACTACATGTGTATAATGCATACAAAACAGTAAGGTAGGACTTCCACTCTATTGTTCCAGGGAAAAAAAAATTCCAATAATGTTGATAAAAAGCCAATTGGCTTTTGTGTACCAGTCATGAAAGCAAAAACGTTGTGCACACCAACACATGAACACACAGTCACACACGGAGACACACATACACAGACACACATACACACACACACACACACACACACACACACACAGCTGTTTCAGATTTGGGTTTCCATGAAAGTCATATAACACCATAACAACAGCCATTCTGTGGCACTTAAGAGAGAATGCAAATCAGTTAGAAAAGCCATGAGGGAGAGGAGAGGAGAGGAGAGGAGAGGAGAGGAGAGGAGAGGAGAAAGGAGAGGAGAGGAGAAGGAGCCTGCGCGGATAGGGTGTGTGTGTGGGTGTGGGGGGAGGTATGCGCCCTTGTTTTGTGAAGGAGCCGAGGGTCCCCTTAGCTGTGCCGCTGTGTGGGAACAGTGGATGTGAATCAAAGACCAAACTCATGGCTCAGAAATGACTCCCAGCTGTTCCCCCAGATGTCCACGGCAAATGTACTGTGAAGAACATCTGAAAAGGCACAAGGAAAGCAAAGCAAAGCAAAGCAAAGCAAGGCTGCAGAAAGTAAAGTTCCCTCTCTCTCTCTCTCTCTCTCTTGTTTTCTCGCCTATTTAAATGTATACTTAAACTCTAAAACTGAAATTTCTCCAGTGTTAAAAGCAGCTTTTTTGAGTAAAGCGGGGGATAACTGCTCAGGAGGTCTGCCATTTCATGATGCCATTCATGAACACTTGTCCTCTTCCATTTGCCTGAGAATGTTCTTGTTCCTCTTAAGTGAGAATTAGTTCCAGCAGTTCAAGCCCAGAACTTGTCTGAGAAGCAAGGAGTCATTTTTGGAGCGGGAAACTAAAAGTCATTTGAACTGATGAAAGAGAAGAATTGCTGCACTCAGGAGGCCGGTCATCACTAGATGCAAGATAATGCCAGACGCCCAGAAATGCAGAAGATTAGAGGTCGGCGCAGAGATTCAACTAACACAAGACTCATAGTTCCTCAAGGAGTTTAGGCTGTTACTCAAGCGAACTGAACCATGAAGACTTCCTAAATCAGGAGGAAGGACCTTTATCCTTTCGGGACAATCTTCTATGACAACATGGACCCATTTACAAAATCCTCAAGCATCCGATTCCTTGTGTTCTTTTTGTTTACTGAAGTAGTCTTATCGGGGCAGCTGCTCTCCCATTCTGCTGACATTTCATTTCTGAGTGGGAGGTTGTTTTTTTTATTAAGGACTGTTGCACAGATTTTTCTCTCTTCTATATGCTTTCATAAAAAAATCTAATGGACTGGCACCGCAGAGAACTGAGGCCACAGGTCATAAGCCTTTTATTATGTGAGATGTCAGGAATTCTGAAAAGAGAGCAATCTCGCTTTTCTCTCTCTCACTCTCGCTCTCGCTCTCTCTCTCTCTCTCTCTCTCTGAGAAGTGCAGTATGGATGGCAATGCTTCGTTCATTCTTCTCCCCATGCCTCTCTCCGATGTCAGATCAATAACACTATCGATGCTGGGCCCATTTATATCATACCTTGTGCTGATACCTCATTCGGCTTGACAAAACTAATTACTGTTTCATGCCGCCTCTGCTCTGCTCTGTCCAGCCTGGCACGTTGTCTGCAGACATCATTTCTGGACCATTCCCGTAAGGAGTCCAGACCCATGCTCGCATGTCAGCTAACAGCTGTCCATCGCTCTCTCTTTCTCTCCCTTTCTTTCTCTCTGAGTGTTCCTATGCATTCAGAATGGTAAACAGACATGGCATGTCTGCCGTTCCAAGAAGCTTTTATTTCCTTTTATTTAGGGGAAGGTGAACAGTGTTCCAACAAAAGAATGATATGATTGCCACGGTCACTCACCTCTAAAAGAACTTTCTGAAAATGAACAAAGAATGTTTTTCTCTTTAACAACTCCACAGTATCACAGCATAGTCTCTCAAGTGGTGGTGCCAGTACTTGTACACGAATAACCAAGAACTGAACTAGACAGCACCTCTAGAAGCAGCTTCACTTGCACACACACATCAGGAAACACACACTGACAGACTGATAGACAAAACACTCCTGTCCTAGCCAACTCATAGACCCTCATCATTTTCATTCCAAAGGGGGTTGTAGCTCAAACTGGTCAGTCTCGTGCGCACTGACCACTGGTGGGAGGTCTAGCATCTGTTCCATGATCAGTGGTGACGGGGTTACTTAGGCCGACACTCCTCTAGACAAAGGACCACGAGGCGAATCAAAGGTTTCTGGAGGTGTATTTCAAGGTGCTCCTGCAGGGAGTCAAAACCAACATCAAGTAGAGGCAGGCAAAGACTAAAGAGCCTCACAGTGTTACAGTATATATATACAAGTCAATAATGGGAGTTTACAGTGGGGTCAAGGGTCAACATTGGGGATGTTCTTACAGGTCAAGATTGGGAAGGGGAGGTGATCTTCTTACGGAAGGTTCCGGAACACGCACACAAAGCCAAAATGGTGGACAATAGATGTGTATTCCTTCACCTGGGGCAGGGGGGAGGGGATGTCTGCTAGGGCTTTAAACAAAGGTGTATCAATGCACATGGCACACACACACATACACACACACAGGAGAACATGCTTGCAATGCAATGTAAGTCTATAAATTAATGGCAATATCAATTTCCTATGTGTGTGTGTGTGTGCGTTTGTGTGTTGTGGTGTTTCGTAATGCGTCGGTGTTGCTTCCAATAGCATGTATTGTGATGGGGCCTGCATCTGGCAGTTTTCACAGACACAGAGAGAGGGAGGAAGACATCCCCCCCACACATACACACTCACTCACACACACACACACACACACACACACACACAAATACCACACATAGATAGTGTGTGTCTACTGATTCAGAACAGACACACCACCTGTCCTGTCAAAAACCTCCTGCAATCATTCTGAAAGAAGACAAACCTTTAATTTAAGGCTTGCTCATGCATTCCCTTGAATAAATAATCTGCAATAGAATTTTGGTTTAACACCCTCCCACACACACACACACTTGTACATGTACTAGCTATGTTTAAATGCTGCTTTGACATTGCTGTACATATGAGAGAGATCTGTCAGGTGTGTGGTTTGTGTCTGCCAACTGTCCTAATGGGATTGCTCAGTAGACACAGCCAAGTCAAAACATGTCTGAGTGGGAGTGTGAGTCTCCCAGACACGTTGATGTGGCCGGACCAGTCTGATTCCCTCATTTATTTTGTCATTTATTTCTTTATTTTGTTTGTTTTTCTTCACCCTTTCAAGGTAACTCAATGACAAGCAACCTGTTTATTTTTTTATAATTTCCAAACAAATACAATTACTTTTCAGACCTTTTAATACGAAGTTGTGGATAAATCACCAGACAAAACCAGCTGAATAGAGAACTTTAAATCACTGTCTGGCTTTTCATTAGTGGTGTCAGTGGTTTCTTATCTACTTTATCATATATACTCCCCATGGGCATGAGACGCTTTCAGTTTAAGAAAAACCCATCAGTAAATATTGAGGAATATGTGTATAAAAGTGGTATTGTTATTGAAAAGGTAAGAGGATTCTCTTCCTCCACAGAAGAATTTACAGTTCCC
Organism: Clupea harengus; assembly: GCF_900700415.2. Taxonomy (NCBI): domain Eukaryota; kingdom Metazoa; phylum Chordata; class Actinopteri; order Clupeiformes; family Clupeidae; genus Clupea; species Clupea harengus. Next base: position 24,385,677 of record NC_045166.1, read on the forward strand.
CCTCTCCTCAGATTTAGTTTACAATCCCTCCCAGGAAAACACACTTGCACAAAGCTCTCCCTTTTTACCATTTTTATTTAATTTTTTTTTTTTTTATCTTGGTGTTGTACCCTTCATTGGCTTTCAGCAGAGAGCGGCTGTGAGAAAGCGGATTTTCTCGTTAAGTCGACGCAAATGAATGTTAATGATATAGATTTGAATCCCTGCCGCATGGCCCGTCCGCCCTCCTCCTCTCCGCCCGTCCCCCTCCCCCTTCATCTGTTTTGCGTGCCGATGTTAAGCAGCTCTCTCCTGCTGCTCGCGGAGACAAGTTGGACTGTCACTTAGTGCGACAGTGAAGGCAGAGAGCGAGTGAGCCCGGGCCCAAGCCAGAGCCGCTTCATCCAACGGCCTCCTTGGCTCCAACAAAAGAGGGCATTTCTTTTTTCTTCTCTCTCTCTCTCACTTTTTGTCGTCTGGGTTTAAGGTGTCCCTCTGTTCGCCTCTCTCAGGCTTAGTGGCCTCCTCATGTCTCACCTGCTGCTTCTGTCTTACCCCTCTCCCGTCACTTTCATCAGCAGACTTGCGATCCACCTCCCTCATACACGTAATCTCCATGCGTACCTCTCAAGGTGTGGACTGAAGGATTGGGTCGTCATATTTGACCATGGAGTCCATTACTTCTGGTATTGTTAATGAGGTGGCTTCAGTTCAGCTGATGTAGTTTTCTGTGAAGCGCTTCTCTCTTTTTGTTTTCCCTCTGCAAGTTAATGTGGCATGATGGGATGACCCTCTGTGAATCGCGGCCTCTTGTTTATCTCCTGTCATAAACATGACCACTGTCTCAGTCAAAGACATTACACAGGAGACGGGGAAAAGAGTGCGTCCACTCTGGGCAGATAATGTTGCTGAGGCCCTGCCTTCATGTGACAGATGATGTCCACGGGAGTTACGTTCAGGAGGAGATTCGCTTACGCATACGTACAGCGGAGCTCATGAGATGTTTGCACAGTGCTTTTTTTTCTCTCTCTTGGTTGTTTGTTCTTCTTCTGTGTGGTAAGTGTAGTTAAAGGGTACATGAAAAGCAGTAATCCCCCCCCCCCCCCCCCACCACACACACACACACACACTCCCCTCCTCCCTGTGAGTCTTCCTGAAAAGGCCCCTGGCTGACGGCGAAGTGTTTGTGTTCTCAGGGTCCTTCTCAGGACTCTACACACATGTGGCTTCGGTTAGCCACGGCCCTGGTTTTACCTTTGAACTCAAATTTGCAGGGTCGTCACGGTCAGAGAGCTGCTGCGAAGAATTGGAAACAATACTTTCAGATCAATTATTCTTTAGTTCATTGATAGTTTAGTCAGTTTATTATTTCTTTGGTGTTGTATTTGTGTCCCTCCTGTCCTTTTGACATAATTTTGTTTATTTAATTGTCGTTATGGTAATGTTGAGTTTGATGGCGCAAGTCAGGGTTTATTTACAAATGTCTTCCACAATTTCAGTTCTCCAGGGTGAATGTTCTCCATGGCTGTCACGACACGAAAAAAAGAATTCGGAGATGTCAGACGCACCTCTGCTCTGACTCATTAACATGCGTTGCCAGCTACGTGGGTTGCGAAAAGTTCAGCTCTTGTTTGTCAGTGACATCATTCCCACCCAGCTGAGAACTTTGATAGGGTCAAGCTACCCCCAGCAGGTGAACATTATTTCATGGCAGCACCTCTCCAATACAGAAATGGGAGCAACCACATTACCCTGGGTGAAGGTTAAATAGCTTCCATTTTCAGAGAAGGGGTGCGAGACAGAGAGGCGCACAATCTGATTAGCCGATCAGAATTCCAGTGCACACACCAACAATGGCTCGGTCACGCTTAATGTGGCAGTTGTTATTGTCTCGTGGCGCTGATAAATTGAGAAAAAAAAAAAAAAAAAAAAAAACATTTCAGTTCAGCTCCTTTTTGTCTCCCCACTGTAGTGCTCCGAGTTGTTCTCCATTTCTGATTCATATATTGTGCTCAACAGTTTGAGTTGTTTCATTTCTTATTTCTCATTATCGAGTTTTGTCATTTAAGTCACAAGATGGTTATGAAGACGAGAGAGAGAGAGAGAGAGAGAGAGAGAGAGAGAGAGAGAGAGAGAGAGAGAGAGAGAGAGAGAGAGAGAGAGAGAGAGAGAACAAGCTGAAATGTGTGAGTGAGAAATCATCTGAAATTGGATCCTTTGTACAGAAGGGAATGCTGCAGATCAGACAGTTCTCTGTTCATTTGATGAAGTGAACGTTGACTGTTTTGATCTAGCTTGGCTAAAGGGTGCCCCATTTAAAGTTCTTAGTGACTAGTGGGACAACGGCAGATTATCTCCATTAGTTCAGTGTTGCAGATCCTTCTGTCCTTGACAGATCTCAGAAGTACCCAGAGGTGTCTGCAGAATATAATTGCGGAAAACAAAGGGCTGGGATGAACAAATAGGGTAGCGCTAATCAAAGTGTTTTCTGAAAGGAGCTAAGACTTTAGAGCAGCGAAGAGTCATGCCCTGGTATACTCTGTTCAGATGCCTTCGTGTTTTCACCTGCACACGTCGTTAGTGGCAATCACTCATCCGTCACTGAGACTCGGCTCCGAACGCTTTTCAGTAGATTAATCAGGAAATTGTCCTCTTCCTTTTCCCCATTCTAGCGTGGGCACAGCAACCTTGAAGTGGGAATTCACGTGCTGGTTGCTCCTTACATGGCTCAACATCCTTATTGAACGAACAGTACAAACAACAAAACAAACGCACCGTGAAGGCAAACTATAATCATTGGAATTTTTTTTTTCTGTCTAACATCTATTTTCCTCAGTGCCTTCTTTCTTTCCACCCTTTTTTTATGTGCTTCCATTGTCCAACATATTATATTAGCCACAACAATCCATTTCGTTCCATGCTAAGTTTGTTCACTCAACCAAATTCACTGGATGCTCTTGAGGGAGCTTTCGTGGCTGAGGCGATCTTTCCTTTCCTGTTCCCAGTTGCTGATTCGGGACCTGTGTTTTCAGAGGCACCTGGGCCTGCCAGTTTTGGATCAGTGAAGCTCTTTGATGTAAGCCTGCCGTTTTAGTCACAGTCTCCTTGCAACTGGGGGGAAGATTTGAGGCACAAAAAGCTTCATTGTTCATAGCTTCTCTCCAAGAAGGAGCAAGGATGCCTGTGAACCTGAAGAAGTGGTCACAAATTATGATAAATCGTCTTCAACTGAGAATCCACTGCTCTGTAATCTGTTTTGAGAGTGCCTCTATTGTGTTGTACTCCTCGCTTCACGGTTACTTGCCCCCCCCCCCCCCCCCCCTCGTTCACCCCACTCCTTCCCTTTGCCCTATGTTTGAGACTTTTTCATGTCCCCCCAAGAGACGTTTGTTTTTCCCAGAGAAAAACTCTTTTGACCTTTTATGAGCGAGCTGTGGCAAGTCGATTGAGGCAGAGCCGGTGTCAAGTGCCTGCTCGCTCCAAATTCAAGCTCCTTATCGGACCCAAGCTGAAATGTCTGGCTTCGGTCCACAACAGTCATGCGGGCCCTCTGTCTCCCCCAAACCCCCCAAGTGTCAATCAAGAGAGCACAGTGCGCGAGGAATAATCTCCTCTTCGATAGTCGAAGGACTTCTTGGGAGAAGACGCTTGATGCCGAGCGAGTCGCCGCATTGCGGAGGGAAAGTTTGAGCGGTTACTTTTAATCTTTATTTTATTTATGTACCAACAGAGCTGTCCCAGCTCCTGGTTGCCTCCTATTAGCAAATGGGGGTTAAGTGCAAGCAGCCTGTGTGCGGTGCATCGACGATACAGTTAAGTGATCTGCAGCTTAATTTCTCCGCGTCACTGTAATGTGGACTCGCCCACAACCAGGGTGTGTTCTTCTTCCTTCCTGCCTTCCTTCCTCTTCTGTCATGCAGTCGGTGGGGTAATTAGAGGGTTTGTTGTGGCACGTTGTTTACGGTGATGCGTCTTGGCACATTTTTAATTGTAGGACTGTGGACTTGCTGGTCTGACAGGCTGTCTTAATGAGCGAGCTGTCTGATCGGTGCGGATGATCCAGGTTGACAGTCCTCCAGTGCTGAACCAGTGCCCACGCTGGATGGGTGGGGGCGGCGGGGGGGGGGGGGGGGCGATGGATAGGGGAGCACCAGGGCTTGCATCGCTGCTGCTGCCCCCAGCCCCCTTCTCTGCGATCTGTCATCTCCCCTGTCTGAAGCCCCGTCGGCCACTGTTAGCCCACATGCCTTGATTGACTTACTCCCCCCTCCACAGTCCTTCCCTGGCTTTTCCTTGCTTGATGTATTGCGAAATTGTTTTAACTAGTGTGACTGAAAAGGGAGCCACTGTCACCTTCCTGCAGGCTAAAGACAGAAGTGGCAAAGGGGAGAGACCATAGCCTACCTCCTTCCCCTCTCTCTCTCTCCTCTCCCTCTCTCCTCTCTCTTTCTCTCTCTCTCCGTCTTAGATATTGCTCCAGCTATATTAATATTTGAGGGGTCCATCTTGACTGCGATATCCCGTGACAGATGTCGTTGGGCCGCAACATCTGACCCTGCAGGTGTTTCATCTGCTCTTACTGCAGAGGGTTTGCAGTTTGCTCAGGGAAATTGGGTCCTTGGCTCTGCCTTATGTCACAGCCAGGCACTTATACAACTCTTTCATTTTTTCCCCCCCATGTCTGCACTACAGCATGCCACAAGTATGAGATCAAACATGTCTTAAACCAGGCGTGTCTTTTGGCTCGTTTAGATTTAGGTGGCTAACAGTGATAAGCGTGGGAAAAACCTGTAGCTGTTCCACACGGAAATGATTACATTTTCTTCTCAACTCAGATGATCTCTAGAGTAGTGTTATTTCAGTTTACCACTTCACTTAAAAATGTCCTACATTAGTCCTATAATATTATTATTATTAATAATACATTTATTTTTTTATTTAATTTGACCTCAAAGCAAAAGCCTTTGTGTTCTCTTTCCTCCAGGAACACAGTTTTTAAAAAAAAATTTTTTTTACTTTCACTAGAAGCAGGTCACATTCTTGGGGAGTAGGCATAAAGAAAGCCTGAGACATTGAGAGAGTTATGTTTAGACTTAAGTAAACACTTCATGTGGTTGTAAAAGGGAACATCAACAGTGGAGGGGAACGGCAGTGTTTTGACGATTTAAAGTCATATAAACATGCAGCAACCACTGCATGGTCATTTTACATTGGCTGTATCACAGATTAGACTAAATGCAGACACAATGAGCATAAATCTGAAGGTGTCAAGCTTGTGAAGAGAAACACGAGTGATATCTCTGCTTTATGAGTCTGGTTGCGTGTTGGTCATCAAACTGACAAGCTGTGGTCTGCAGTGAATTTTAATCATCCCCAAGTTCAACCTTTCACCCTCCTCCTGACTATGGAATGCACCTAATAGCATTTTCTTCTCCCAGTGTTGGGTTCTGACTCTAGCCACGGCATTTCATCCATGGAAATAAACCACTCACGCAGCTAAGGGATATGTTGTGCTCAATATGAAATTATCATTGCAACATTAGCAATAACAACTGGCAGTTTAATGACAACTTATTTCGAAAATGCATGCGATCAATTCCATGATATGTTTCTTGTGAACATATTTTGTTAAAACCACCAGTTTTCACTAGATGGCAAAACGCGGGCAATTTAGACAGGACCACGAAACCTGAACTGGAACACTTTCACTGAGCATCTAAAGAGACAGACCTTGGTTGGATGTTGCATGCCTTATATATGCATTATTATCTTATTATCTAGCACAGACATTGTAACATTACCATTTCACATATTTACTGCATGAGTGCATTCAAGAGAATGAGATGGTCCTGTAAAGTGCTTTTCAGACATGGCACTGTCAGTATCTGCGCTTTCCCTTTTGAAATCTGACGGACTACATGCTTTAATTAAATAGTGTTTTGGTCACTGTTCTACATATTGCTGTAAAGAAAGCCCATGAAATATGAGTGAAACTGTCTGTCTGCTGTCTGGCATAGCGACTCCCAAGAGGACCAAGTGGTTGTCACAGTTGCTGTGGCACTTTGGCTCTTCGATCCCGATGTCAGATTGGATGCATCATAACGCTGATGGGGTTAATCAGAAGGTTAATGACCGGCATTTGCTCTCCACACTACCCATAGACTCAGGACTGACCTTCCAAACAGCGGCTCATTGACCTTATCTCACAAACCGTCAGAGCAGAGGGGGTAACAGTGGATTGGATCAGGGCCTGATTGGACGAGGTGCAGGCAAATCAAGTCCACATTCATACCAGAATCTGTGATATATCTAGGCTTCTTCATGTTTGTTGGTGACCATTCTGAACTTGTATCTTGTGTTTTGAAACGGAAGAAAAGTCATGTGCTGTTAAACAAGGGTGACCATTGTGTGTGTTTATGTAGTCGTCGTTGTCGTCGTCGTCAACGCTTGAACCAGGGAAATTGGCTTGTTGCAGTAATGAGCTGATCTTTGACTCTTTGGCCCTTCTCTTGGTTGTTTGCCCGCCGCTGCCCCGACCCGGCGGAGCTCCCGATGAAGCAGTGGAGCTTGTCTGACAGCGGCCTGACAGTTGGGTTGCGGGCATGACGGTGAATTGATGACGGCAAGCCTCGACCGATTCGCATCGAACGGGAGGCTTAATCAATCATCAGGGCAGACTCCCGCTTAGGCGATGGGGCATTAATTGAATTCAAGGCTCGTTACAGCAGTCGTCGGTGCAGAGGTCACGTAGTGGGTTGTAATTTTTCACTTCTCTCTCTCGTGGTGTTTACCGGCTGAGTGTCGATCTGAAAATGGAGCCATTAGGCATTTTTTCATCACAAGTCCGTGCCTTGCATTTTACCATGCACCAGGTCTCCGTTCATTTTAATGTACATGTACACCAATTTGTCCTGAGGGTACTTCCTATACATTCTATTTCTCACAAAGTAGTGGTGATCCCCCGTTCACCCTAGCAGTCAATTAACAGTGTATTTCATGGGAACGTGTGGAACGGCTGCAGAAGAACGTTCCGTGCTGTGTTGCGTGACTGGGTGTGTGTGAGCTGTGCGAGTGTGAGGGGGCTGGAGGTCAGTGTGAGAGAGTTCGGCTGTCGTGTGGAGGAGACCCCAGGGCGGTGTGTGTGTGTGTGTGGGGGGGGCTGCGAGAGAGACAGATGGCATTGATGTTAGCACAGAAACAGGAGTTCTTCCTTCCTGTTGCCTTCAAGATAAGCCCCTCTGTCTCCGTCCCTTTTCCTTCTCTCTCTTTCTATCTCTGTGTCATGGTGGAATGTGTTAACTAACACAAAACCCCTATGTATGAGGTGATTGCATTCACTTCAGGAAATACCAGAGTGAATTTTCACTTTCGCAACTGAAATTCATTTATCCGGGAATAACGCTGAAATCAATTCAGTACGAATGAATTTGCACTTGATCCTGTAAACAATATCTATTCAATCCAGTGATGCCACACAACAACAAAAAAATTGTATGGAAGATGCCTCCTCATTGTCACGGAGGCTGACCCTTCCAATGATGCTCTGTGAACTGGATCTGTCACTGGGTGTAGAGGGTACCCCGTGAGTGGCCTCTCCTTCCTCCACCTCTCTGCCATGCCCCTGCCCCAGCCTCGCTCTGCCCACTTGCGTCAGCTCATCCGCCCTGTCGTCCCCGGGCGCTGCTGTCGCAGCAGCGCAAGGGCCGATGAGCTCATAGCTGGCGTCCATTTTGAGAGACCTCATTCTTTCATTGGCTTTAGTGCATCACAAAGGATCTGCAAAAGCCTTCTCCTGGAACTTTTACAGGCCCAACCCTGAAGTGACCAGGCTAACATATAAAAAAACTGCTTGGTTGGCTCTTGTGTAGGGTGATTTTATTATTTATATTTTATTTAATATTTTTTTTTTAGCATGAAACTATATTAATTCCTTGTTTTCATATCGTTCAAGGCTCTTTTCCAGTGTTGAGAGACCACAGTGAAAACTATTTGGAAAGGCCAAGCCAAATCAACAATACTATGAAGAACTTTTTACACCATCCAAATGCTATTATGGACATTTCCCGGTGCCCCTCATCATGGCGCTACCTCTGTGTGCACTGATTAGAGCCCCATTCTTCTTCTCCCCAGCCCAGCAGAATCATTAATTACATAACCTGACTGTCAGAGTAATTTGCGAAGACCCTCTCCGGCCATTTAAAACCTCCCCACAGCTCCTAACAATACACTTATGTAATGTGCTGGACAACTAAACAATTGATAAATGTGGGTTTTGTTTTTGCCATATCTCTAATCAAGGTTATTAGTTTTAAATATGAAAAATCACTATTTAAAGGCAATATTAGTTTTCCCCCATAGTTCAGTGAAGGAGACTGTATTTGCCCTTCGCACTGAAACTGAACAGAAGTGAGTGCGACAGCGGAAGCGGGCGCCGCCTCCTCCTCCTCCAGACAGACCTGGACGAACGACACGGACTCTCCTGAAGCCAGCCTCGACCTGGTGCCATCCACTGGGCAGAGCCTGGAGCTGCCATATGGGCCGGGAGACTGGAGGTGGTGAACAGGGGGTCGCTCCAGATGGTCTGTCCGTCCTCCACCCCTCCTCCTCCGCCGCCCCCTCCGTCAGCGCCCAGCTGACAGACAGCAAATGTCATCTGTAGTTTCCATCGGCCTGATGGCATGGCTGGCATCACTGGCATCACCGGCATCACTGTGGGCATCTTCTGCTCTGCTCCATTCCGCTCCCTGCTTCTGCAGGTATGTGCGCTGGCTGAAAAATGGCCATCATGCGTCGCTTCATATGCCAGATCAATTTCCCTCTTTTAATGTTTCAAAAGGTTTAGATAAAAGGTGTCGCTAGATTTTGTGGAATGAATCTGGATGACCATTAGATTGCAATTAAGAGCAAGAGAAAAATGAAATGCGTTGCATTCTCCCTTTTTTCCACTGGATGAACGCTGGAATGCCAGTTCGGCCCACTTAATGGCAGAGGGAGTGTGTGATGTGCACTTAGAGAAAGAGCCTCGAAAGGTTTAAGGCGAAGAGGAAGACTCTCTTTTATATTTCCCTTTTAGCCAATAGCACAGGGCTTGCGGTCTGTAGGGTCTTTGAGGAAATACATTTTTGGTGTCCAATATTGACTCTAAATCTTGTAGAGGAGCAGTGAGTCACAGTGGGGCCGTAGTCCTTGATGGGGAAAGTATTGAAATGTGGGCTATCCAGTGCCACTGATGTGGTAGTTGAGGCAGACCTTTTATCTTGTTACAGAGAAACAATATGCAGTTTGCTTGCACAAATACAGACACATAAATGAATCTTGTGGGTTTGCTGCGACCAAACTCAGCTGTTTCGTGTTGTAGGCAACACTATTTAGGATGGTCAGCACTCTGTTTTTATAACTACCATACATCTATTTTCCCCCACCTTTTTTCAGTGTTCCATGTGCCCTATATTATCTGCAGCTATTCACTAACTGGAAGAGGATCGGATGCCTCCTATTTTTAAACATTATATTTTCTTATTAGGATGTTACTTCAGTGATTTTTAGTAAAGAAAATGTCTTGATCTGAATCATGATTTAACTTGTGGGTGAAAGACTACAGAGAAAGGAAAGGGGGCACACGACCTCTATCTTTTTTTTTTAATAAACGTCCTCTGAGGATGATAAAATAGATGTTACTTAATGACATTGTGTTTATTAATTCAAAAAAAGCTGATTCCAAACACTGTGTTGACCTTATGTTAAAATGTCCATTTCTATGCTTACAGTGAGCGTGGGAAGAATACATTTGCATTATCTATAATGAAATCAACGTTACCTTTCTTATAAGGCAATATCGTCTATTCAGACCAACACTCTCCTGTCTTTGTTAGAGTGCACATTAGTAATCTGAAGGTGTCTTGTTTCGGATGGGGATGTTAGTTTTCAATCTTACTGAGAGGTACATCTTTCTACATTGTGTGGACCAGGTAGCTTGTATGGGTAAAATGGCCGCAAGAATTCCAGAGGACACTCTTCCTGTTCCCCTTGCCCTCCCCCCCCCAAAAAAAAACGCCCCATGGTGGATTTGCTGTCGCTAGTCAACTCCATGCCAAGCAATTAACAGCATCCATTCAGAGCCGTTCCTCCCCTCGTCCTGGAAAACAAGTGTAAACTTGCCCCATTTTGTTTTGCGTGGACTTGAAAAGAGGAGAAAGGGAAAGGATTCATGGATGACCGGCCCTTGATAAATGTGCCCTCTCTGCCCCCCACCCCCACCCCCATCCACTCCACAAAATCAACAATGTGGAAAATAAATGCATGAAAGTGAAAAGAAAGAAAAAAAAATAACCACATGTAGGAACAATCCTGACATTGTTTGAGGTCACATGACTCTCTTCGTCTTGTCACCAATGTTTAATTGAGATTGGTTCTGCGGGATGCAACACGCACAGGGGAGCGTGCCTCAGCACTCCTCCAGGGAGGGAGAGAGAGAGGAGAGGGGGAGAGCGCGCTGTCTCTTTCTCTTTGTCTCTCTCTCACCCTCTCTCTCTCTCTCACCCTCTCTCTCTCTCTCTCTCTCTCTCTCTTCCTTTTCTTTCGTTTCTGTCTTACAGAGGGCCCTCTGTAGTTGTCCACTTTAATGTAAGTAATGGAACTGGACATTTGCCTTTGTGCGCCCAAGAAACATGGCGTCTTATCTCTCCCGACCACAAGCCCAATGAGTAGCCCACTTTGCTGATGGCAGGTCAACATTACGACAGATGAAGAGATGGAATTTAGAGATTCACTTTGCTTTTGTGTTCGTTTTGTAAGAAATATTTTTTTGAATTTAGAATTTCTTTGTTTCTTTTGGCTAAGGGACTAAGGTTTTATGATTTCCGGCAATATATGGGCAATTTTCCTCTTGCTTTTGTGTCCATGTCACTGATAATGTTACATATCTCTCTTTGATTTGTCTGAAACACTTGAACAGGTAACGTTACAAAGACATCTCTCTTGACTCATCTCAATAACTATAAAATTGCTATTGAAGAGAAATGGGCTGACCAAAAACATTGCATGTGTGTCTGTGTGGTTTGTTTTTGTGTTTATGTGTGTGTGTTTGTGTGAGTGTGTGTATTTAGTGCCGGGAGGAGGGTAAATCCCTTCCAACAATGGCTAAGTGTAAACAGCTTTTTGGACTGGGATGTCTGGGCCCAGGGCGGTTTCCTCTTATATCTAGGTTGTCCGTCAAGCCTCTGTAGCTCTCCTTAGGCAAGTGGGCAATGGGATTGCTTCATGCTTGGAAATACATGAAAGGTAGTGGAGAGAGGCAACTGTGTGCACAGACCAGTGCCTCCACATGGCCAATCCCACACAGAAAGCCATCCATGTCTATGTATGGATGTGTGAACAACCCTTTAGAAGAGGGAGGGTGGGGGAAAAAAACCCGATAGACACCCTTATCGAACCGTGGCAGCGTTTGGATTTGACGAGCATTCCGGGGCCAATTTGGCCCCTTTTTTTAGAAGTTCTCCTTTTTTTTTTTTGTCCAGCACCCCCTCCTTGTGTAATTGGTTCAGCTGTAATCGCCCTGATCTAAATTACTCATCAGTTGCTAATTTTCTTACACTCAAGGTCATAGAGATTGTTATTGAGGAAGGGGCACACTGGACGAGCCAGCCAACCCCCCCCCCCCGGATCGTAATGCGGAGAGACAGCACAGAATGAGGCTGAGAGGGAGTGAGAGAGGGAGTGAGAGAGGGAGTGAGAGAGGGAGTGAGAGAGGGAGTGAGAGAGGGAGTGAGAGAGGGAGGGAGGGAGGGAGGGAGGGAGGGAGGGAGAAAGGGAGAAGGAGAGAGGCTGAGAGCGTATTTAACTCAAGGGGGTTTTGTCTGAGCGAAGTATCTTAATAGCACCGTAACATTACCCTGCCTTTGTAATAGTGGCAGTGGGGGAGGGCTACAGGGAGTAGGGTGGAGCTCCAGGACAACTGTGTGTGTGTGTGTGTGTGTGTGTGTGTGTGTGTGTGTGTGTGTGTGTGTGTGTGTGTGTGTGTGTGTGTGGGGGGTGTGTGTGTGGGGGTGGGTGTGGGTGTGGGGGTGGGGGTGGGGGTGTGGGTGTGGGGGTGGGGGTGGGGGGGGGGGTGGGGGTGGGGGTGTGGGACTGAAAGAGGGAGAGAATGAGGGCTCTCAGGTGTCTCGGCCCCTTTAGGCTACGTCCTCTTACCTGAGTGTGTGTGTGTGTCACATGACTAAATAGGCAAGAGTCAGACCAGTTCACACCCATTTCCTTTTTTCTCGTACACACACACACACACTCACACACACTCACACAAGCACACCTGTATTGCCATTTGCGAAATCTTGCCCTTCCCCAGTCTACCTCTCCACAGTCTCACTCACTCACTCACTTACTCACACACACACACACACACACGCGCACACATACACATACACACACACTCTTCCTCTCACTGGGCTCAGCTGCCTCTCAGCTCTGCAGGGCCCCCCTCCGACAGGCCCTCAGCCGACTACTGACTTTCAGGCCGTCCTCCCTGCCGATGATTCATGCACGTCGAGTGCAAAGCAAAACTATTTCCATCGCTCCTAATGACTACCCATAAAGTTCCTCCCAACTCCCTGGCCTCTTAACGTCGAGGGGGGATGCCAGTGGCTGAGCTCGTTTTTAACGCTGAACATGCCATTTTTGCCATGCCCGTAAGTGATGTTTGACCAAATTTACAGCTAAAGGTGAACTCAGAACCTCGAAGGCCCACCGCCCCCATACCCCCCCCTCCCTCGTCCCAACTCTCAGTGCTAGATTATTTATTGCTGAAGCTACCTGAGAGACTGTTAATGGCCTCTATTAAAATGTAATTGGTGAGGGTGCAGCAAAATGAGTTGAGTCAGACCTGTTTTTTATTTTTATTTTTTTTTTATACTTTGTGGTGTGATACTACCTTTTGTCACAGTAGAAGCCCTTGGAAGTAGCATTTCTGAAGGATGGGTTTGTTAATATTGGCTTTTACACTCCCCAACTCTCACACACACACACACACACACACACTTTATACACTCATACACACAACACACTCAAACACAAACACAAACAGTCTCGATTTCAGATTCTGGGAACATCGTTTGGAACCCAGTCCCCAAGCAGCAACAGAGTAGCTAGACCCTGCGGGCAGTGCGCTGGGTGATTGCTCTGCTGCAAAGTGTCCGCTTGTTTTATGCCCCTGTGCATTATTGAGGTTGCTGATCTTTGTTTAACTGATGCTGCATTAATGGACTTCCTGTCCGCACGGGCAGAAATTAGTGCACTGTAACTGCTGCTGTCAATCGATGAATAAATGACTCTCCACTCTCTCTCTCTCTCTTCTCTCTTCTCTGTCTGTCTCTCTCTCTCTCTCTCTCTCTCTCTCTCTTTCTCTCTCTGTCTCTGTCTCTCGCTCACTCTGCGGTGGACTGGGAGCAGGGGCCCCTGCACTGCTATCTACCTACTTCAGCAGCTTGCTGCGCCGGCACTGCCAAATGTTTGTTTGGTGGAGATAGTGGGTAAAAACCTGGCTTGGTGGATCCAGCGCTGTAAGCCGGCAAAATCCTCTGCAAGGCTGAAATTCTGTTTGGCTTAATGGCAGCGAGGCCTGGCACCGAAACGCCACCAGTCCCCTGACGTAACTAAACTCCTGTTTTTTTTTTATCTCGGCGCGGAAATATGCTCGTGATTGAGGACATATGTTGTGGTTTTCAACTTTTTGGTGCGGCTCTTCACATGTGCCAGGGCAAATTAATCCGAGCGAACTCTCGATTGTTTTTTTTTTTTTCTCTGTCACTTGGAGGATTGTATTATTATGTTTTCAGTGAAGGAATGAGCCCTCAGAAATTTTAAATAGATTTTACTAGCGAGTTTGTTTCGAAACCACATGGGGTTTGGTTTTCTGACACAGCCTTCTGTAGCAGATGTAGATAGCGTAAAATGGCAACAGGGGGTTGGTGCTTTTCTCCAATATTGCCTATATTTATCAGGCAAAGAAATCTGTATTTCATGCTTAGCTTCTTAGCTTGAGTTAGAGGCAGAAAACTAATTCTGCTCTGAAATCTTATTGTCTTGTTCACATCAAAGAAAAATAGAACAGGCAGCAAACTTGATGGATTACTGCAGACATCTGAGGCCTATTTCTATTAGAGTTAGGAATGCAGGTAACACACACACACACACACACACACACACACAGTCTAAAGTCAAGTATTGCTGTGTGTTTTTTCCCCTGACGAGTCTGAGTTTATCAGTTGACCACCCTCTTCCTTCTCAACCTGGCAGTAACAGTTAATGAATGGCCAGCCCCAACTCTCACCCCCACCACCCCAATCCGTGTCAGTCTGACCTGAATGAAAGTGGCCCTTCCTGTAATGAATTTGTGCTGTCCCAGGAAGTTCTTTGTGGGGGTGTCAGTCACGTCCCCCTGACTGAATGAAAGCCACGCGTGCGGCCAAACAACAGAAGTGCTGCGGCACAGCAAAGCTTTCGCAGGTCGCCCAGCCGCCGGCCACATTGTGTCACCCCTGCTATGCACTTATTCCGGCTGTGCTTACGGAAACTTTTAAACCCCCCCCCCCCAAACCCCCTTATTTGCTCTCCTCCTCTTCTTGGAGTGTGTTTCTCCCCTCTTTTGTGAGTTGTGAGGGATAAACCACAGGCTGAGAGGGAGGGGAGGTGGTGGGGATAGAGAGGGGGAGGGCAAGAGGAGAGGCAAAGGGCAGTAGGGTAAGCTTAGCATTTGCCCGCTCGTGCTTGGAGAGGGTTTTGCGGGTGTTTTTTGTGTGTGTGTGTGTGTGTGCGCGTGTGTGCGTGTGTGTGCATGTAGTCGGGACCAGCAGGATCTGTGTGTGTGAGTGCTAGGCCACCTGCCGAGTGCTGGACATTTTATGGGCTTATCACCTCCAGCAGACGGGGCCTAGTAAACTGCTGGCCGACCGGAAATCGGCCACCTTTTGGAATGGACAATGGATGCTCTTTCTGTCCATCCATCTCTCTCTTCCTCTCTCTCTCACACTCTCAGTCTCACTCGTTCACTCTCACTCCCTCTGTGCTGTCTCAGTGTTGTGCTATTTGCCTCACTCCTCTCCCCCACTCTTTCGTGTCACCTCTTCTGTGAGTGTGTTTTTTTTATTGTTTGCATCCATTTTGTGAGGTGGGAGTGCTGTCAGGCGCGCTCTGACTTGTTCTGTCAGTGCTGACACTGTTTCTTTCAGAGGCAAAGCAGAACTGCCACATTCCCTGTCAGTTAGCAATTAGCCCTGACATTTTTTTTTTCCTCTTGGACGGTTATGAAAAGAACATATGTTCAAAAGTCTTGAGAGCCCTTGTAATTCTTATCCTTAAACCTAGATCCTTAAAAGCAAAATAACATTAAACTATATTTGAATTCATTGTAATATTTTGGGACACAAATTTAACAAACTGAGATGCAAGCAGTGCATTATCCAGGTATTGTCAATCAGTCACTGTACTACAGCAGTAATTCTACATTCCTCTGCCATTCCCAGAATGCACAAGACTTCTGCTGCACAAACTAAACAAACACCCCTTTGTTAATTTTTGACTCGGGCTCAGCAGGTCAGTGAGTGTTTGGGGTTCTGCATGCTTTCATGTCAAGAATGCTCACCGTTCTCCTGCAACACTGTGACCAAGGTTGTCTGCCTGGTGAAAGTTTCTGTTCTTGAAGAGAACCTTCCTACAGACCTAAAGCAATTGTGCGAAATTGGTGGTTGTTAATGGCCTTTCCTTGTTTGGAAAATTATCCACACAGGGGTCAGCATAAGTTTTTACCAAGGTGTACAAGGTATAATTATCTGGAAAAAAAAATGCAACAAAGCAGTTGGTCACAGGTATTGATGAGCACCTTGGAGATTTGGAGATATTTCCTTTTTTACAATATGGCAGTTTCAAACTTTATTTGTATAACTATCGGGTAAAAGGTCATCTCATGTCAGAGGGACTTCAAAGCCATGCGTTATGAAAGAATGGTCAATCAACAAACTTGTCAACTTAACACAACTCCACAGGCCCGAAAATCAGGGAATTACATCGGAATTTCTTGCACCCAACAAAGTAATTGGGTACTTGACTTCTTAGATTAACTGGGGTGATTATAGATTGAGAGGCTCTTCACTGTAGTTTTGACCATAATTTGAGTTGGCCTCAAATTCACCTCTTGGTTATTTACTGGTCCACTTAACCTCAATAGCCGCCAAAAGTAGATGACATTTTATTGGGATTTTGAAAGTGTTTCACACTAACATCCTGTCCCAAGCTCTGGCAAATACAGAGCCAAGTAAGGATTAGAGAAAAGACAGATAGCATAGCTCAATGTAGCGCTCCGCTGGCTTCTCAAACTCAGCAGATTTCGGACCACACTTGATTGTTTGCAATCCCTCCACACACCTAAGCTATTTCAAATATGGTGTCAGCCAGGATGGGCTGCTAAAGTAGCCGGTAGAATGTGGATCTAGTCCAGGACCAGTGAGAGCAGCACTTCATTACCCCCCCCCCCGGTCCTCCACCCTGGAAGCTTTCACAAGATTTCTCAGGAATGGAGTCCGATGACGGGCACATGATGAGTCACTCTGACTCCCATTTTGTAAAAAAAAGACGTCTGCTTCAGTTTGATTATTGTTATTTGATGGTGGGTATGGCTGCTCTCGTTCAGTTTCTGTACAATTTGCATCACTTTGTCTCTATATGTAAGCCACACAACAAAGACATTTACAAGGAACCTAGTCACAGTCACATCAGTGTGTTGAAACACCCAAAAGTGAGGAGGAGAGGAGGACGCATGTTGCGCATTAAAGGAACTGTTACCAACCTACACTTTCTCTGTAATTACACACTTCATGTGGGTCCTTTTGTTCTTGTGGCGCATAGCACAGCACTTTGGAAGTGTTAAAGTGGGATGGTTTAAGCAGACGACAATGTCAGCAAAGCTTTGTAGGCAACATCACACAACCTGAAAGGATAATAATCATCATCATCATACTCCTAGCAGGCAGAGGAAGGTTTGAGGAGTGCATTTTTTGAAAAGGGACATTATCCCTTCTGCTTTGTGTGAGGATTGTAGGTCAACCATATCCTTTCAAGAGGGTGTGGTGTGCTGTGCCATGCCGTGTGAAGGGCGTGGCTCGAATTGAGAACCTGCTCTGAGATAATGGCTGCTTCTGGATCAGATATGTCCATGATTCAGTGCTGATCTCGAGTATAGGGTAGAGTCTAGTCCTGTTCAGATGCTGGTAGACACTCAGATAACGGCTAATTCTGGATCAGACTGTCCCTGATTTCAATGCCGATTCACCCCAGACCAGGGCCAGATCCAACTACAACTACCTGGGAATGGACGGCCTCAGTAAATCATACATGTGGAGTTCATCCACATTTAAACATTGTAAGGCCAAGAGCCACAGAGCTGGTTTCTTTGTGCTGGTTGCGTTTTCCTGAGGCTGCAGCAAGTGAGATCATGTGGTCTGGAAATGTTTCTCCCAGGCCACGGACATTTTCAAAACCCTGATAAAACTCTTAAATCATGACACATGGGGAAGCAGTGTCTCTCTTTCCACGGCACAGCTGTTTCTGGGGCAGAAAAGCATTCTTCAGTTCAGCTGAGTTTGAGGAGTGAGCGGAACCCAGGGTTTCCATTTTCACTTGCTTATTTTCCCTCTGTTGCTCTTGGAATCTTCCTAGTGCTGAGGTCTTGAAGAGAGGCATGGTGGTTAACACGTTCAAGTTATGAACTCTCTGACTGTCTTCACTTACAACCTACTCCAGTCAAACAAAGTTGGGACTTAGGTTTAGCAGGACGGATTAACTTTCTGTTTTTACAACAACAGAAAAGGGCGTGGCCAGTAACCACACTTGGACTGTTGAATTTGTTGTGCCCTCTTCCTGGTGGTTGCCAAATCAAGCTTGGATGTGACATGTTGTGAATATGATGGTAAAGAGATGAAACATTGCTGCACAGCAAATTTGCCTAGTAGCAGAATGAAAGCATTGACTGATGAATATTCCTGCATGTAGCGTAATGTGCAGGCGTGCCCTATTTCTGCAGCTGCGGATAGCTAGCTAAGTGTATAATCAGCACTGAAACCCTTGCAAAAGTGTCACTAAAGCGTACAGGATAACACACATACACACCTGGCTGACTACAGATTACTGAATTGAAATGCATCAGAGATACTAGAACACTTTTTAGAGTATTTCCGTTTCCACCTAAGGGGATCAAGGATGCTTTTAAGTGACTGTTTGGTATCCTCACCCAACAATCAAACCCTCACCATACACTGAAGATCCTCTGGCTCTAAATGGATAGTCAGCCTGTGAGGCCTTGACAATACCCTGTAATCCCACCGCTTTGGGCTACATAGCCGGTTGGTTTTGCTTTAATATACAGATCTGCTTTGGTCTGTTGATTTCGGAAACCCTATCACGGGAAAGCATTTCCTGTGTTACCAGCCAGCAGATAGACGTGAGACAAGACTGTCTGAGATTATCAGTTACCTCAAGGCAAGCGGAAATGACTCTAGTCACCTTCAGAATGTACTACAAGTGTCAGAGAGAATGTTTCTGTCTCTTAGAGAGAGAGGAGAAGCAAGGCGAGCAAATAAGACGTGGTCAAGAATAGAAAATAAGCCCTTTGTAATTAGCATGCAAATCGTTGACAAGTTGCTTTTAGCGAAAAAGAAAGATGCGTATTCAGCTAAAATGGGTAGCAATGCTTCCGAGCAGTCCCTGCGGCAACCTGTCATAGGACCAGAGGCTAAAAAGATGGAAGAAGAAAGGAAGGAAGGAAGGAAGGGATGTGAGGGAATTGGAAAGAGGGGAAAGCATTGTGACAAGAGCTTGAAGAATCTCATTACACTTAACGGTTTTAATTGCCTGTCTTCATCTTAATCTTTTCGTTTTCTTTTTTTTTTTTTGTCGTCGTTTCTGAACGTGCGAGTGTCTGCCCTCTTGGTAATGGCACTGTCACCGAATCCTTGGCGGTGTGTTTCTGTGCTCTTGTTTAACAAAATGGAGGTGTGCACCCGTGCTTTTATCTGGGACAGGCTTTTTGACGGGAGCACAACCGAGAGAGAGAGGGAGCGCAGTGGAGCGTGATGGCTGCCCAGCGAATGTAAAGTAAGCAAGGGATGTAGTGTTGGTGGAGACAGTGAAATGTCACCTTGTATTACTTCTACATAATTTCACCGTACCCCGCACCCATTTACCCCGCCCCTTTTCTGACCTCCATGCCCTCTGTCGCTGTAAAATGGGGGCAAAGAGCTGACATTGATTAAAGATCTGTCCTCGTCTTGATGGTCTCTAAGTGGAGGCAAGAGATATGGTTGTGAGTGATTTTATTTTTTTTTGGTTGTTAATGGGCCGAACTGATGGAAAACTTCCGAAAGTCTGACCTGGACAATGAATCATTCACTCCTTACAGGCATTTAAATCGTTTGGAACCATCAGAATTGGGGGTGTGGGGGTTGAAGGTTGGGGGTTGGAGGAGGAGGAGGAGGACAAACATGGATTGTATTGAGTTGAATGGGTGTTTGTTGACCTCGTTTTCTGAATAATGCAGGGGTTGGGTACTTTTTTTTTTGTTTATCTGCACTCACAGTAAGAGGATGGAGACTGAAGTGCTCTTAATCTATGTGACTCTTCTTAGCAGTGATCCTCAACCCAAAAAAAAAGGGGGAGGGGGCGTCATTTTGACAATTATTGAAAATTACAGACTGATTTTGGTTTTCCTTATCTTTAATTGGATCATTACTCATATTTTCAAGATATTATCTCCAAACTGTATGCAGTTAGTTGGCTTTACTCCAAATGGATTTTAAAGATATGGTGTGAGTGAAAAACAAAAACTTCTGCAAAGCAAAAGTTATAAACAGAAGTTTCCCAAACTTATATTCTAAGTCAGAGCTAAGGAATTTGTATCTAATACCACTATGTGAACCATAACCTTTTTGTCAGACTTACAAAAGGGGACTACAAAACGACTTTTTAACATGCACTGCCCTGCCAGCCGAGCTTTCTTTCTCACCCTAGTCACTCTATCTCTAGTGTACCCCTCTGAATCAAACTCATTCCTCTATCTCTTTCTCTCTCTATCTATCTCTCTCTCTCACTTCTCTCTCTCACTTCTCTCACTATCTCACTCTCTCTCTCACACACACACACACACACATCCCTAAAACAAATAGAGTAGCGTGAGGAGGATGTGTTATGTATGCATTGTGATAGAACGGTTAACCCACTTTTATCAGGGGATGTGAACATTGCTTTGCCCTTGAGGTTTATCAGCCACAATAATTATTTTATTATGCAAATGAAGCGCGGGCCATTATTTCATTAGCAGAGTTCCAAATTCAAGTCCTTTAGATTAGTATGCAAATCATTTTGTCGGTGGTGTCCTTGCAGGCAGCCTGTGAATTTATTACTCATTTCTTGTCCATCTGGAATTGCCGCGAGTTGTTATCTGGCTATTAATACAGTCACAACTTCGCTAGTGTCCTGTGATGTATGCCCGCACAAGCAACGACACTCTCTGCAAGGTGACCCGTCGCTAATGGATGTTCATTTATGATGATGAGGAGGAAGGAAGATTTGCTACGTTTGGGCGAATTTTCTGCCAGCACACCGTTTCCTACGTTTTTTTACCACGTGCACATAATAATTGCCGCTCGCAGATTAGAAAGTGCCGTAGACGTCTTTTCTAAATGATGTGATACCAGGAGGTTCAGTGTTTTGTGGCTTTGGAAACGGGCTAGCGCATGTGTTCACGGAGAGGGTTGGGGGGGGAGCTGTAGTATGTGTATTCATTTTTAATTAAAGATCCCTGTTATTACACTGAGAAAATCCAATGTTTTCTGTTGGATTACATGGTTGGGAAAGTGAGTCAGCCTGCAATTATTTGATCTAAACTCTCTCTCTCCCCTTCCTCTGAGGTGACATATTTGTGAAATATGAAAAAGGGAGGGAGAGAGAGAGAAAAAAAGATGCAGAGAAGGAGAGATAGCAAGAGGAAAGAATCCAGTTAGGGCTGTACTCTCCCGATGTGCTGGAGACTGTCAGATGGTGTTTGTGTGAGAATGTGAGTTTTGGCAACGTTTGCTGTTTGTGTGTGTGTGTACTGGCAGAACATAGTGAAGAGGTGCCTGGTTGGGCTGAGACAAGAGTGGGTGGAATGGACAAACTGTTTCATAGACACACATTCAGAGATATATAGCCTCATGAACCCAGAAGTGCCAATGCACTCAAAATTGGTCAATTATACAGTCTCTTCTGGAATAATGGTCAATTATAAGATACAGTTTCCTCTCGGACGAGATCCATCCAGAGACACATGTGATTGCACTCATCAACTTAGTTGCCATGTGGTAAAGTATGAAGGCATGAGAGGTCTTGCATTGAGCCATGGTATCCGTCATTTACTGTGTGTTGTGAGAAAAACCATAATATTAGTAGAATCATCAAAAGTAACTTGTAGCGTCAAGCTATGTAAGCAGCACCCACACAGTAATGCGCACACATACGCTAGACCGTACTTTGCGTTATTAATACCGACAATCGGACAAATCGGCAGAAATGGTATGGCTGTGCCGCTAAACCATTCCACTGGATTAAAAAGATGAACGTAGCGAACATGGATGACAACGGCTCAAAGTGGCTTCTTCTCTCCGATTAGATTAGGTGCCCTTTCTGAAGCTGCAGTGAGCCTCACGACCTGCTCAGAGCCCACTGTTGCTAGTTTTCACGCAGCTTTGGCTCGGTGACGAAGACAGGCTTTGAACTCGTTTCGTAAGCAGACTTGGAGATGACAGGACCCCTTTAGTCGCCACGATGTAGCATTTTCCAGATTTACAAGAGTGAAGGGGGGGGAAAAAAGAAACGAGCGGGATTGAGCCGGAGAAATGTAAGGAATCTCGTTACAAACTGCAGAAATGCTGTGCTGCCAGGCTTTCGCATTTGCATTCATTTGATCTGAGATGGCTGTGGAGGGAGAGGGGGGGGAAAAACCACAAAAAGCAGGGGCTATGTTGAGTCATCACCTTTAAATTGGAAGATTAAACTGAGCTAAGATGACAGAAGTTATTAATTTTGAATCAGCCAGTAATATGATTTTCCTCACAGTCAGTGGCAAATTCCCGCGTCGGCCCGGAGGTGTTGCTCGCAAGGGGATGTAGCCTCTGGGGCTCGGCATCCAACTTTGATTTGTTTCCTCTTCTGCGATGAATCCCCGCCACCCTCGTGGCCCAGTCTTTTAAAAACCCCTCCTTTCTTAATTTCAGCACATGAAAGGGTCGATGGAGGCTGGCGCATCGGAGGATGTATACACGGGGGCATTTTAACTTGAAGGTCCTCTTGTGTTCTCTCCAGCATTTCAGATTCCACTCTTTTGAGGTTGAGACTGGGGTTGGGCATGTCTTCCAGACTGTTGGGAATTAAAATAAATTTCCACCCCCACCCCCCTTATTTCCAGTGTTCTGCTGGGTGGAAGTAATTAGCACCTTAGCTTTTGTCTGCATTAAAATGCAAATTGTGATTTTTCTGTTTGACATCACTCAAAGGCTTTAAAGGTCAGTGGTTGAGCGGAGGAGATGGTGTGACCTTTCTGTAGGTGTGAAAAACCATCTCACCGTAATGAGCTGAGGAGTGAGGGTCACTGACGGACTTGGTCCAGGTCAGCGACGCGCTCATGTTAAATTATTTTACACCGCGGCAATGCCGCACGGCCTGGAATCTTTGATGTCCCTCACCTTGAAGCACATTTCCAATTTCCACCCCGCAGCTCGCGCTAACCCCCCACGTGCCTGCCTTGTGCGGCATTGCAAAGGCTTTTGCAGTTTTTGAAAGAGTTTTATTTGAATTTTTTTTGTCTGTCCAGGTTTTGACACAGACTCAAGACACTGAAACTTTTGTGTCACTTTCCTGGGTAGGGTTCAGGTGTCCTGATGGGGGCTCTTTTCTTTTCTTTTCTTTTTCTTTCCTTTCTGTTCTCCACTTCCCCCTTGCCTAACTTTCTGGGAACAGTCAGGAGTGGCATATCTCCCACCCACAGCCTTGCCAGTGACCCCAGGTGAAGACAGGGATGAGAATCAGCCACCAGTGTCAAAGTCATTAGAGTGCTGTCTCTCCTCTGCGCTCCTGGGCCTGACATGCAGTTCTCCAGGCAGGGGGAAGCTGAGGGGGCGGTGGGGATGGTGGGAGGGAGGGAGGGAGGGAGGGAGGGAGGGAGGGAGGGAGAGAGGGAAAGGGAGGAAGGGAGCGAGGGAGATGAGCTGGAGGGTGTGATGTGGGGGGGGGGGGGGGTGTACTCTGGGAAGGCTTTTGTTTTTGCACCCATCTCATAGATGACTGGCTGCGAGTTATGCCTGAAACCTAGGCAAGCTTGTGTGCTCACAGACAGAGACACACACACACACACACACACACACACACACACACATACGTACACGTACACGTACACATACACACATGCATGCAGACACATACAGAAGCTTGGTGGTGACAGAGTGCTCCCACAGCCTCCTTCAGCCCCCACACTTGTCAGTTCTTCACACACACACTGTATTAGCCAATCCTGAACCTACTGCCTGCCTCCCAGGACAGGAGTGGAATGGAGTTAATGCGGAGCGAGAAAAAGAAAGGGGGGAGGAGAGGAGAGGAGAGGAGTTGGGGGGCGTGGGTGGCCATTTTACTCACTTATTCACCCCTGTTACGGTAATTGGGCGCTTCTCAACAACAGTCAATTAATGCCGACCAGCCTTGACAGTGTGAAATACAGACTCGCCGTAATGAGTTACAGCCATGCTGGGCTTTCCTAATGATTGTTTGTCATCTTCTTCCTCCCTGTCTGTCCCCGTAGGTGGCTGCACCTTCGATGATGGCCCTGCACAGTGTGACTACCAGCAGGACCCTTACGATGACTTCGACTGGACACACGTCAGCGCCCAGGAGGTCCCTTACCTCTCCCCCGAGCTTCCCCAAGGTAAGGAAAGCAGTCCCAGCACAAGCTCATCACCAAAAAAAAAAAAAAGCTTCTCACACAAAGCAAAAAAAAGGACAAACATCTGCAGACTCCTTGTCTTAATGTGATATATAAAACAATAGATTTGTTATCTGTCCAGTGAGGTTCAGTGAGCAAGGTCATGTAAGGATAGGAAAGAAGGACAAGCAAGCCTTGCCCACTAATGGAAAGAAAGAACTTGATTTAGTTGGCTCTTTGTTTGGCATACTTTTGTAAGCGTTTGAAGATAAGTCAACGGAATGTTAATGCCGAGGCTAAATGGAGTGTGGAGACTTGGCTTATCAGGCGGCTGGCGAAGCCATTTGTTTCAGAGGAGAGGCGGGCGTGAGACAATGGGTAGGTATGAGAGTATTAATCTCCAGACTCATTGCCTCCTTTGTTTTGGTTAATATCACAATGCTGTCCTGAGTCCCCCAGTTCCGAGCTGTAGTTAAAGAACACCCTTGTTTAAGCTTTCATTGGCCATGGCTTTGTGCTGGGTGAGGATGGGGGAGAGAAAAAAAGCACTTAGCTATTTTGGTCTTTGGAACCGTCATCCATAGTACAATTCAACTTTTTTCAAATAAGATCAGGGCAGCCAGAGCTATGAGGAAGAGGACGGAACCCGCCTGGGCGACCTTCATTATTCACCGTAAGCCAAGCTTAATCACCTGTTTTTCAGACAGGATGATATGCGTAAGAAATTAAAAGATTTCACTTTCGACCAAATTTTCACAATTAATAAGATATTAGGTAATTAATCATGCGAAAGGAAGGAAAAAAGGTCATCAGCACTTTGTTTGAACAAGGTTGTGTCCCATTAGACCGTTTGCAAATGAGCCTGGAGTGATTACTGGGAGTTTTAACTTTCCCAGGCAGCCTTAGAGCCTGGGTGCGATTTGTCATTATTCAAGAAAGTCACCTTCTGCAAGTTGGAACTGGCCACTTTTTTCTCAAGGGGGAAATTGAGAGTTGGCGAGATGGTGTCAAGCGTACCCGCATGCACTAAGCGTTGATTTAGAGAGCATTCCTTGTTAATTTGCTGTCAGTTGAAAAGGTAACAAGTCACAACAGATGGCTTTGTGGGAAACACAAGGCACACAGCAGTCTGTTGACTGCTATAGTCGTTAGGAGTGCTTTGTTACCTACCTTACTTTGGAGGTAAACATTGCTGAGGACAAGAGAAATGCGTAAGGAAATAACTAATGCACCCCCCCCCCCCCCCTCTCTTGCCTGTGACTCAGTGGATTGTGCTGAAAGAGCAAACATTCCTTTTTACTTCCTCCCTGCTCACAAGCCACTAGCACTATTCACTGCAGTTTCACCTTGTTTTATGACAGTCGCTCCACCCTATGCTGTAAAATGACATCACACTCTTTTACAGTCTTGGGCTTGCCATCAGAGCAGCTCCAAAAAGCTGAACATGGGTATTCTCTTTCAAGAACTTTGAAACAACCGAATGGATTTCCAAAACGAAGTACGGCAATCCCATTTTTAAACTACAATTTACATCCCAACGTGCGGCCAATGCAGGGCCATTCAGTTGAATGTAAACAAAGAGGAAACATTTGCCTTAAGGAGTCTGTGTGGTTAGACAGCAGATTCTCCCACGTTGTTTGACTGGAATCACCTGGAGTGGCTGTTTTGATGTTCTCCAGCTTTTTAGTCAGACTCTTCCCTGCAACTTGGAATGAGGGTTACCCACACTCCTCTTTGCCATATCACACAAGGGAATTCAACTTGGATGGATAAGGGAGCGGACATGAACTCAAAAGCACTTTAAGGCTGCATGCCATACCCTTTATCACATACTGCCCAAATGCTCTTCTTTCTTATTGACATTTTTTCACAGGCCTGCAATTTAACCGTGCTGTGAAGCTTTGCGCCTGTCTGTCACTCCCCAGATGAAATTGGCCGAAGATGGCCAATTGGATGGGAGTCTCTCTCTCTCGGCTGGGTTTTGGTGGCCTTGAGGTTTAAAGTGATCTGGTCTCACTCCCGAACCCACTTGTCCCCCCTCACACACAGGATCGATTCCTCTCGACCATCAGCTGAAACCTCTCCCTAATGCGGCTCAGTTTAGTAAATGAACGAGGAAGACGCCCCCATAGATATATATAAAGACTAGATGTCTCGTCCGCGTTGCCGGCCAACGGAGTCGAACGTCCGCACATGGCGGCCATCTTGCCCCGGTCATATATATCTATGGTTTCCCCCACCAGTCGCTCGACTGTAAAAAAAAATGACACAGGCCTTAATAGACTGACGTGAGGGAAATGAATGTGATTTTTTTCCCTGGCCCTTTTCCCACCTCATGCCACCCTCCTTGGCGTAGAGATGAGTGGTGTTGCTGTCTCCTGGTAGGTTGCATAATTAGGCGTATCCTGCTCTCTCCGCACAGGGCCTGGTGGGTGAGTGACAGCCATCTTGTTCACCGACATTTATCTTCCCCCCCCCAACAGCCATCTTGTGAAGCCGTCTGTGTGTGACAAGCATCTTCTCCCAGCTCGGGCCCTATGGTGCTTCCAGAAAAGAAGGGAGGAAATTGTCATTGTAAAATGTTGCGAAACCCATGCAAGCATAATTTAAATGTATTTTTTTTTTTTTTTGAGTGAGGGATTGGTCTGTCACAATGCATAACAATGGCTGAATAAAGTCAGCCTGTGAGATGCTGTATGGCCCAGATAATGACAGGGAATCCACATGTTGGATGGACATGAGTATTAGCTTGATGTCCTTTGGATAAAAGCACACATCCGAAAACACGAGTGGAAAGTCCATCAGGGGGGTGGGGGGTGGGTGGCATCCAGCAGTTCTCACTATTTTCTGTTACATGACAGAGTGGGCTGACTTTACCCTCCAATGACTTTTCAAGATGCTTTCGGTTTGAATAACAGTTGCGCTCTGCAGGGGAGAGAGACTCCGAATGGCTTTCACTGTCTGAGCCCAAATGGCACCATTAACAGTAATGCAAAGGCAACAATGATTCCACTCTGGCTGAGGAAGTCTGTATTTAAGCCTCGTGAATAGGCTATGAGCTTTGCCATGAGATGGAGAACAGCTGAAAGGGGGAAGGCAGACATTGATTAGGGCTTGAAGGGTATCCTTCATACGCTGCTCTTATTTTCTGTGCAGTCATTGCCTTTGTGTTTTTTGTATTGGCCGTTTTGAAGGTCTGGTTAGTACAATCAGTCATGCTATTTCAAAGGGGTGTGTTGGCTGCTTGGCCCCAATGCTTGGAGTTGGTTTGGCCAGGTCTTACTCTTAAACAAGCCAAGTACCTCCATTTGTGTACAATCATTTCTGTGAACCAATTGAATGTTTTTCAGTGGTAAGGACTGTCATATCCTCTCCATATGGTTCATGTTTGCATGTAATGTACATTGCTGCTTGCTTGCACATTCAAGTACATCCTCTGCCTCAGACATCTGCTCTGTTTGATTAATAGTTGAGGAGGGTAATAAATAAGAATAATAAATATAACTGGTTTATTGTCCTTGTGTTGCTTGAATCCTCCCAAAGTGGGTCAGTGCATGTTTCAGGCTTAGCATCATGAGAAGAGTAAATGGCCATCCTCCCTCCTCTTGATCAGTGTCTCTCTCTCTCTCTCTCTCTCTCTCTCTCTCTCTCTCTCTCTCTCTCTCTCTCTCTCTCTCTGTGTGTCTGTTTTTCTCTCACACACACACACACTTCCTCACCCTCTCTCGTTCTCTCTGTAAGGTGTTCCGTCACAAGCTTCTAGAGCTTTCTTTTGTCCCCTCTGCCAGCTCGGCAGCTCAGTTCCACAGTAATTAGTCTCAGTGCTTGATTACCCAGCATTGCCAATCATGGCATTAGAATAATCCCGGCACATCAAATAAACACTGAAGCCCACGTACAGTATGGGCCGAGTGTGTATCCATTAGGCCATTCAGTCTTTCCTTAACGTATGGAGGATCTCTCATTCTCTCACTCCCTCTCTCTGCAATCCCATCTCTCTGACATTAATGCTCTTTCTTTTTTTCCCATTGAGCGCGTGTGTGTGTGTGTGTGTGTGTGTGTGTGTGTGTGTGTGTGTGTGTGTGTGTGTGTGTGTGTGTGTGTGTGTGTGTGTGTGTGTGTGTGTGTGTGTGTGTGTGTGTGTGTGTGTGTGTGTGTGTGTGTGTGTGTGTGTGTGTGTGTGTGTGTGAGAGCGAGAGAGAGAAAAACAGACACAGAGAGAGAAATGGTGATAAACAGAAATTCTGCTTTTTTGACACCTAGATGATGTGCTGTATGCTTTGCTCATTTTTTTTTTTCCTCTCCAAAAAACTGCAGCACAGTGTCTGACAAAGCTGCCATGTCATCATCATCCTCTTCCCCAGCCTTTGTGAACCTCGAGCACAGAACTGACAAACAATTTTCTTTAATCAGTGACTTCTTAAAGAATCACAGTTGCATAGACTTGAGCGTAATACTCCAGTAATATATCATACTGTCTGAGCTGAGAGCGCAGTCAGACAGGGTGTCTTGGTCTTGCCTGAAATCTATTTCAGGCGGCTGTGGGTATTAAATAATGATCAAGCAATCAATGCAATTGTCTACTAAGAGGGAATTGTTTACAGCCACGGCAAAGAGATGAAGAGTAGAGAGAATGAGCCGAGCACTTTTGAGGGTGTCTGATTTCAATGGACTTTATCTTTCATGAGGCTGATGGTAACAGATAGCGCAGGCTGGTAGTTAGTGTGCCCTTAGGAGTGGGCCGAGGGCGTGATTGCAGATTCCAAGCCAGTCCCATTTGGCCAGTAAAAGGATCAGATACTTGACCACAGGACACAGTGGTTTCCAAGACGTGTTGCACAGCCAGTACTTTGTGGTTTTGTGATGTTGTACGCGGCTCAACATTTGGGTTTTCACTAAACCAAAAATTACATGGTTTCTCTCTCTCTCTCCCTTTCCTCTCATTCTCTCTCTCTCTCTCTCTCTCTCTCTCTCTTTTTTTTTTCTCTGTCTCTTGTCTTTTTTTTCTTCCCTCTGAGGCAAGTGGACGTTTGTAATATACACTCATGCTGAACTAGCACTCGCTGTGGTAGCTTGGTGGCTTCCCAGCTGGCTCTTGTAATGCCATTCCTTTGTGTCTGTGAGGAGTTGCGACTGTGAGGTCATTAATGGCATCTGCAGAGCCTTTTCGCGTGTAGCCCTGTCTGTGCCTAAAGACAGACGGGAGAAGGCTAAACATATCGAACTAGTTCAACACTGCTTGTTCAGCTGCAACCCAAACATTTACCACAGATGCTGCCCTGGTGGAAAATAACACTTGTTCAGTGTTACTCAACTGAGCCTTTTAATTTGCGTGGAGTCCCACAAAGGCTTTTTTGGGGAGGGGGAGAGTAACATGATACAGGCCATCGCCATCTGGTTATTTTATATGGCCATATTATTGCTGCCCTATGGCCTTTTGACTGTGCGGGAAATGGGTGCTAAACGGATGTTTACCCAACAGCGTTTTGAATGCGTGCCCACGGGGGGTAAATCTGTCCTAGTCCCAGGGGGTAGTTGGGGGGTAGTTAGGGGGTGGGTTGGTCAGTCATGTCAGTGCAGGTTTTGGGTGTAACCAGCAGTGTTTGGAGTTACGCTGGGTGTGTTTTTGTGTTCACAAGTGCTGGTTTGTTTGCGTCAATGGAGTTTTATGGCCCGTCATAAGAGTGAATTTCACGCTGAGATTAAAATCGTATCTCTTGAGCTTAGCTTTTTGACTGATATCCGATCCTGATAAGTCTTGGCACATATAATTGGAGTGTTTTTTCCCTCCTCCAAAACATGTCATTAGTTGTGTGCATGTAGAAACAAATAATTAAAACCTGGCAAGTGTGTGTGTTTTTTTTTTTTTTTTTTTTTTTTTTTTTTCATTAATGTCAGGTATTCTTTAATTCATGAAAGGAATCAGTCTGTTTAATTGATATCCTGTTTATTATTAGCACCCCCTATAATGTCCTCCCAAAAGTAACGATTTAATAATGCAAGATGGAAAAGAGAGTGCATTTGCTAAACACAGCAAATAAAACTTTGCATGAGCCTGGCAGGAATTAGAAATGAACAAATAAATAAGTGATTGCATGTATGTGATGGAATTGCCAGCATGTTTTGGCTGTGGTGTGCTTTCTTGCATGGCTTGCCTTGGTTTTGTTTTTGTGTGTTTTTTTTCTTCTTTTCTTTCTTTCTCTCCCTCTGCTGGCAGCATGATTATCTTTTGCTCTACTGAGGAACTAATGCATCCAAAACAAATCTTTCTACCGTGCCTTTTGTTTGTTTTGTTCCTCGATGAAATACATACTGTGTTGAGGAGTCATGACAAGGAGAGGGGTGTGGTGTGTTCTCCACATTGGCTGCAAGCCCTCTCCTAGGGTTCTGACATACACCGCACTACCACAACAAGCCAACTGCTTTTGGTTCTAAAGTGTGCTTTTAAGGTGGAAGATCAGGATACTAAGGACACCAGAGTTATAGATTCAGTCTGAGTGCACTCCGATTGGCTAGTCTTATGCATACCTCTCCCCTATACCGTTTTGAATAAAACATGCAAAGTAAACATATGTAAACTCAAGTGTAGTTAATCCATATTGCTGTTTGGCCATTTGGTAGCGAGGCAAAGCTTCACAGGAGGCACTGTTCATTTGAACTCGGGTACTGTTTGCAAAAGCAAATGCCCTTTTGTGTTTGGTTTCCCTCTGGTTCTTTTTGTCAGATAGATATGCAGGCTGGCAAGAGGACCACACTACTAGAAATGCGTAGGATCTGCTTCTTGTCTGCAAATCATTAAGTCAGTGTTTTTTTTTTTTTTTTTTTTTTTAAACTCCCACAAACCTCAGCAGCCGCAGAAATTTCCAATAAAATATTAGTCCATGGGTGTGCTGGGTTGTAAGTGTATTGCAATGGTTCCTCTGAGCTGTGCAGTTTGAGCATTACCCAGAGTGTCCCCCCCCCCCGATTGCCGTGCCAGGGCAGAAAATAGTGAACAGATGCACCACAGTCATGACAAATGCTCGTGAAATCTGTCTGCGGCCGGGCCTGATGTCCTCTTCCTTCAGGGCTGGCAGGCACGTACGCACGATGTGCTCTGATCCACCATTCTCTCCTCATACGTTCATAATCTCTAGTGGCAAAAACGACGTCGGTTTAGAACCTGGCCCCGTCAGCTGACCACCGAGCAACATGGCCTTCTGTCTCTCCCATAGTCCAGAAGAATGTATGTTCCGTGTGAAAAGGTATCACAGCATGTGTTCCCAGACCCACTGCTGTTGGATGCCAAGGTACTGTTTACCCAGGACACAGTGTAGCGTGCTAATGCTGTCACAGAATGACAGAAGTGATCTAACTTCTGAGCCCCCTTTGGCTTGATCAATACCCAAGCCTTTGATTGATTGATTGAGTTGTCATTTGTTTGTTTCAAACATGTTCTTGTAGGCTGAAAAGAGTTCTAATGTTGTTGAGTGATGGGCTTGTCTCGGCTGTTAAAAAAATGAAATTCTCCCTTTTGTTCCTCCTCCAGGTTCCTACATGATGGTGGACTCATCTCAGCACGATGTCGGGGAGAAGTCTCGCCTCCAGCTGCCGGTCATGAAGGAAAATGACACGCACTGCATCGACTTCAACTACTTACTGTACAGCCAAGATGGCTCCAGTCCCGGCACTCTCAACATCCTCGTGAAGGTCAACAAAGGCCCTCTGGCCAACCCCATCTGGAACGTGACGAGCTACACGGGCAAAGAGTGGCTCCGGGCCGAGCTTGCCATCAGCACCTTCTGGCCCAATGAGTATCAGGTAGCTTACACCTTCTCAACCACTTTAACAGTTTTTGTGTGTTTCTGAGGTATTTCAGATGTCTGCAGGGTTTTTTAGCAGACCAGTGACTCTTGATGTGTTTGCTAAAGATTCATGTTTTTTTTTTCAACTCATGAGATCCATAGTCTTAATTGAAGTTGAAAGTGATAAGCACTTAGGGAAATATAAACGTTTGCGCCCCCCTCCTACCATGGCAACTAAGCTTTTGATTTAATTTTTCCGTGAAGAGACTATTGACCTTATTTTGAAGTGCCTGGACTATTCTCTGATAGCATCTTATTGTATCGTCATGCTTTTTGCAAGATTTATTGATTTCTATGTATGTTGACGTGGAACAAGATGATGGGATGTGTGACCTCGAGGCTGGAACACATTATGGTTTCATCTTTTTGTTCTTTCCTTGCGGCAATTACAATCCCAAGAAACATGAAGAATACAAAGACCACCAGGCCATATCATATGGCAGGAATAAAGCTAATTATGTTAGACATCTGAGCCAATAAATAGGATGGTGTTCAATGCAATTACTTGTAGCCCTGAAATGTCAGATTGATAGTAGTTTAACATACTGGGATGCAGATGCAGGCATAGTTTTCTAAATGTCAGCGGAGTTACTCGATATTTTTTTAAAGGCGAATCCAGACAAATGCGGCTCAGCAAGCAAATTAGTCATGTTGTTCTTGTGGCCGTAAGAGTAATGCTGGAGAAAGAGTTTTTCGAAAAAGAAAGGAACAAAGGAAATGTCAGATCAGGGCATGATTGATTAAGTAGGGATTATGGTTATTTTCCATGTGTGTGTGTGTGTGTGTGTGTGTGTGTGTGTGTGTGAGAGAGAGAACGAAATAGGGCTTTATTTCCCCAGATAGGTGAATGTAAGATGCTACAAGCACACATCTGAACAGGTCAAGACAAGCTTCATGAAACCGTAAACATTCAAACTTAACATTTTGACCTCAGGCCCAGGTGTATTAAACAGAAAAAGCCCCGTTTATGTTGAGTCGTTTACCTACTTCATGCAGAAAGTATGCATACCAAAAATAGTTACTAAATGGACTACAGCCTTATTTGGAAGGCATTAGTTCCCCAAACAACAGCTGAAGTATAATTACTAACATCTGCCATTTCATGCACCTATTGAGTCAGTGTAACATTTCCACAGCATAATAGAGCTTGGCAGTGGCTAAAACATAAAAAAAGCTAGATGATGAAATGGCCATGAATAGTTATGACAGTATTTGCATAATGGGCATATATTTGAGTGTTTTGAGTTTCTTGAAGGAAATAAATCCGAGATAATCAAGACTAATGACTGAAAATATTAAATTAAGTGATCAAATGTATCGAGTGATTTTTGATAATGGGAGACATTGTATCCAGACTGCACTGAAATGATCAGACTACCCCTGACAACAACCAGTCGGTAGTTTTATACATTTCAGTCATGCATTAAAAAGCAGACATTCTAATCCAACCTTAACAGCACTTTTGCAAACCTGCCCTAAAAGTCCCAGCTGTTTGGCCATGCAATACTTTCCAACTCCATGGAAATTTCTCCCTCATATTTTCGCTGTGCTCTGATTACTCCTCACTGAAAGTACTGGGCTCCTTTTCCACTGAGTGACTCCGCAGGGCCTAGGTGTATTGTGGGTAAGGGAGAAGAGGAGGAGGAGGAGGAGGAGGAGGAGGAGGAGGAGGAGGGGGCTATTTTACTTTAGTGCAGATGGGAGACTAGAGGAGCAGTCTAGCGTGCCTCAGTGCACACGGACCTGACCGTGGTGTTGATCAGCGCTGGCCCCTGATCTAGAGGGCTGACCGTGGTGTGCATCAGCCAGGCCATCTGAAGCTGGCATGACAAATGTCCACACACACACACACACACACACACACACACACACTTTCATATACAAGCATGCATGCAAACACAAGTATGCACATAAACCCTTTGTACTTTGTCTTTCATTTTATTCCTTCTCTTCATTTGTCCATCTTACTCACTTACTTTCTCAAACATACAGCACTCTCACGCACGCAAGCACTCTCACGCACGCAAACACACGCACGCAAACACACACACGCACACACGCACACACACACACACACACTTCCTTAGCCCTCGGACATTGAGAAGGGTTCCCCAGTGGAGTGGGTAGGTTGACACTGTGAGTTGCATCTCTGAGAGGCATGAAAAAAAGCAGCACCAGGGCAGGAGAATGATAGCTTTCATCTGCAGCAGGCAGTGAATGGAGGCTGCACTGCGTGTGTTTGGGATGGTTCTCCTCATTTACTGTGGTCAGATGGAGCATTTGATGTGTGTGTGTGTGTGTGTGTGTGTGTGTGTGTGTGTGTGTGTGTGTGTTTCTCTCTCTCTCAGTGTTACTGGAGACATGCCTGGTGTGCGATGAGGGTGTGGAGTTCTTGGCTGTAAATGACTCATCTGTCTGGTTTTTCTTTGTCTGTCTGTCTGTCTGTCTCTTCCTGTCTCTGTCTGTCTGTCTGTCTGTCTGTCTGTCTGTCTGTCTGTCTGTGTCTGTCTGTCTTTCCTTACTCTCCCTACTTCTGACACCATCTCTACACTTGCTTGTCTTCCTCTTCTCAAAAGCTCCTTTTGAATATGTGAAGTTGTGTCTGTGTGCCCCCAAGCCCCCACCCACCCAGAGAGATTCTGGTGCAGATTCATTAGCATTTTGCTGCCTGTTCACTGTACCGCTAATGAAAGGCATGGCCTGTTCCCGGACTAATTGGGAAGAATGAATGATTCAGCTTGTTCGGGGTCCACCCCATGTCTTGTGCTCGCGCTGATGAATTTTAAGTGGCTGATTGCGCTGGTTATGATTTTAACTCGAGGTTAGCTTTATTAGAGCCCTCTGCCTTCTGTCAGAGCCGCAGCTGAGCGGCTCGTCTGATTGGCCGTCACCTGACAAAACCCAGTATAATTGGATACTTCCTTGTTGTTTACACGAGGTGTCAGCTTTTGAGTGAGATCTGGACTTTTGCAGAATTGAATGTGTTCACAGAATAAAGAGTGAAATGTTATCTGTGCCTGGTTTTGCAGGGTTGTTTTGGCCTGTTCTTTCTTTTTTTTTCACTTGCGCAAGAGTGAGTGTGTCAGGCGCAGGCCAAACTGGAGAAACCACAGGTGTTTTTCGAGGCCACGGTCACACAGGCGGTTTTCATTATGGAAGGTTGCCTCTGGTGGCTGAAAAGGAAATTGCACTTCTCCTCACTCAAGCGTAGCCTCAGCCTAAGAAATGGGACAGTTATGGAGGTTGAGTTCGTCGAGGTTAAACACATCACTGGTGGCTTATTAAGATTTTTTTTTTCGCAAGACAAAAGAGAGGGAACATTTGATTATGTTCAGGTCAGTGATTTTCTTCAGAGTGGCCCTTTAACACTCTCCCCTATCAGACCTCATAAGGCCTGAGCTGATCATTTTAGGCCACGGCTGTGTTCTCACAGTTTAAACAGAGAGGCGAGTTTTGAGTTTGTTCGTCTGAGCAGCCAATCATTGGTCAGCGTCCAGAAGCGCGCGCCCTCCACTGAGTGACTCACCAGCCCAGATTCCTCGCCTGCCGGACGACATTTTGAATCCGTCCTCCGCACGGCCTCCCAAAATGGCATGGCGTGGGGGTGGACGTGTCTGTGTGCTTCCACTAATAAAGACATGACGAAGCCAGCCAGCCAGCCAGCCAGCCAGCCACTCACCCACCCACCTACCCACAACCCCCTCCTTCTTCCCCTCACTTTTCCTCGCCTGTGGCGTAAAGGGAACAAGCTTAGACATCTTAGTCTGTAAATAAGAGCCAACACGTCGAGGGATTAGGTGTCATTTGGGAGCGCCGGCCTTATTACTTCCTCCCGTCGTATCGGCTTGGAGAGGCGAAGGGAGCTGGGCAGGCTTGGGCAGACATCTTGGCTCCCGGGCCGCTGGTGTGACCCCCTGGTCCACTTACTCCAGCCGTAATCCCGTCTGACACAAGTGCTGGACAGTATGCCCGTTACCCTCTTGTTTTGTTGGTCTTGTGGAGTAAGACTGGGGGGCTGGTCTCTCCTCAGTATCATGGAGGCAAACTTCCAGAGAAATGTAGCTCTTGCATTACATTATATGGAAGAGTAGAATGATCCGGCATGTCAAAGGGAATTTAAAAGTATTTCCTCGCCGTCATGGGATTATGGAATATTTCACTGGCCAGTATTGTGCTAGAGTTGTGGCCCTACATTTTCTTGTAGAAGTTTATACACACAGTCAAAAATATGAAAGCCTTGTTAGTCTTCTATTTTTTATTTTTTTTTCCCCTCCACTCGTGCAGTTTTCTTTTATCAGTTGTATTTGTAGACACAGTCATAAATTGTTGATGGGCTACTTCATCCATAATGCTTCACTACTGAGTGACTTCCTCAGAAAAATGTAAACATGCCATCATCTGATATCGTGCCGCTGGGGAGAGGAGATGACCTAAATGCTTGACAGTGTTGCCCAAGATTTCCGGACGGCTTTGTTCCCCCCCCATTGAGGCAAGATCCCAGAGGAGATCCCTCTGTTCTTGCCATCGGAATTGGGGATGAGTCTCTCTCTCTCTCTCTCTCTCTCTCTCTCTCTCGCCCAGGGCTGTGGAAGGGATTGGCTTCCAAGCGGATGTTTGCTCTTTTCCCTCCAGATGAAATTGTTGTGTGGATTTATCCAATCAAATGCGTTAAAACAATTAGTGGGGGGTGTGGGGCGGTTGCCTCGGCAGGCAAGAGAGTAGTCAACACTGCAGGTGTCTGGGGGTGCTGTGTGTGTGTGTGTGTGTGTGTGTGTGTGTGTGTGTGTGTGTGTGTGTGTGTGTGTGTGTGTGTGTGTGTGTGTGTGTGTGTGTGTGTGTGTGTGTGTGTGTGTGTGTGTGTGTGTGAGCACAATCAAAGCAGTGAGATGAGACCGATAAAATGACAGAGGGAGGGCAGAGCACATGGAGGGCAGGACAGACGCCAAAGGCTAACAAACTCTTATCAAGGTTGTCATTCCTCCACCTCCTCCTTCTTGCTCCTTCTCCTTCCTTCATTTCATCCTCTTTTTGTCATGCCCTCTCCGCCACTGTCACTCTCTATCTCTCATTATCTCTTCCTCCGGCGACCTTTCAACCCCTGACCTTCGTCCGGGGGGCTTTGCTCTGAATGCGTAGAAGACTGTGCCAGAGAGAGAGAAGTGGGGTGGGGGGCGGGGGGGGGTGGCGTCAATGACAAATGAGGCGTCAATTGGACGATTAGCCCGCAAAGCTTCCATCTGCGCACCTGCCGCTCACCACGCTGGTGACTGTGACCTTAGACGTGTACGACACCAATGCCTCCGGTGTGGCCCTGCACTCTCAGCACTTTTCATTTTCTCCCTTTCTTCTTTTCATCAGGCGAGCGCGTCATGGCGATGCACAAAAGATGAAGGGCGTTGTGTGGGCCGGCTGTGTATTCCCCAGCCGGATTGAGCGAATGTTACCTGCAAGCTAATTTAGCGCCAGCTGAGGGTACAACCCAGCTGACCTTTCTGATCGGAGTCACAATTAGAACTACATAAATGACATCCCATTCAAGGCTTATCATTTTTAATGACACATTCTTCAGATGATTTAAGACTCCCTCTTGTTATCGATTCTATTAACTACTCCGCAAACTGAAGCCTGAAATCGTCAGAGCCGTTCGAAATGTCTGGTTCTCATTTAGAGGTTTTCGGCATTGCCAAAACGCTGGCTCTGTGCATCTTTCGATACCTCCTAAATGGCTAGCTGATGAGGCGGACCGATTTGGCCTTCAATTAGATTCCTCACTTGATGCTGATCTTGAACTTCAGTCACCTCACCAGGTTCCATATGGAGCTCTCTCTCTCTCTCTCTCTCTCTCTCTCTCTCTCGCCCCCCAGTGCAATCATTGCCATTTAGCCTCGCCATTGATTCCAGAAATGATCCACAGTGATAATGAATATCCGTTTTTGTACCTGCCACCAAACATGGTCTCATCTCTCCTCTACTTCAGGGCTCTCTAGGCTATCGTCCATAGCCTTCAGAGAAAAAAAGAAGAACGTAAAGGGTGATTATAGAGATGGGCTCTTGGCTGACGTACATCAAACAGAAGAGTAGATTGAAATTGATTATTCTAAGCCAGGAGATTATTCCCCAGCTCTGATTG